>NC_084502.1:1512500-1812500 GCF_024500385.1 Phyllopteryx taeniolatus
GGGGACTGTGCCTCTGGATTGGCAAATTTGGGTGGTGGTCCCCCTTTTTAAGAAGGGGGACCGCAGAGTGTTCCAACTACAGGGGGAAGTCACACTCTTCAGCCTCTCTGGTAAGGTCTATTCAGGGGAGCTGGAGAGGAGGGTCCGTTAGGAAGTCGAATCTCAGATTTAAAAAAAAATAATGTTTAAATAAATTCCAAAATGTACAGTATTTCTTGCATGTTTAAACGTTTTTCCCTAAGCATTTAAGTAAAAGTTTATGCATGTTTCGAAAAGTAATCTTATCAATATGCCAAGATATGAGACTTCTGCATTTTTTGGGATATGCATTTTTTAGGAAGCTGAGCTTGAGACAGAAGACGCACAAAAAAATCCAAACGTAATATGTTCTGTTGCTTACCATTCGAAAAATGGTGTGTGAACGGCTGCTGCGCTGGTTCATTTTTGTCATTCCATAGTGACGGTTTTCTGGGGGTGGGGGGGAAATCGGGGGGTCAAAAATACTTGGTGAATGAAAGAATTTTTCCAGATAAGTCGAGTCAGCAGACTTACTCTCTCCTTTACGAATCCAGCCCAGTGCTTGTGCAGGAGAAGTCACCAGTTCCTCAGTCAGGTCAGCAACATAGATATTTTTCTGCACACCATAGATAAAAATTATGCTGAACATTCAAAAGTAGGAATGGAAAGGACTCCAAGTCTGTTACACTTTATTTATTCACTTTATTCAAGAGGCTAGAAATGTAAATGAGTAAAGAAAATTCTTACAAAAGGGTGCTCCGCTGAGTTGGTGGGTCTTTTCAGACAAGTAAAACTTAACAGGCAAGGTACAAATGAAATTGGTAAATGAAAAGCACTTATATAAAACTTTATCAACACCATACGGTCCTTACATTTACGCAGACATTCATAGAACAGTGGGTGGCTGGGGCCATGCCGCTGCCAGGCCGAGTGGGAGCAAATTAAGACTCGGTATCTTGCCAAAGGACTCAGACAGGCGGAGCCGGGGTTCAACCTGGTCACCAGTTCCACCGGTCACTGGAAGACCCAGCCTACCAACTGAGGAACAGCCGCCCCAAATCGTAGCCTAATAGCATAATTGACCATCTACATTATTTTCTTTCCGTCTGTCTACATTCGTAATCTTCCAAGTCAAGGGAATCGGCAAATGTTGAATCGAGGTAACTGGACTCGTGCTGGTTGAATTAGTTTTTTTTTCTCTGGTTGTCTGAAAACATTGCAAAAAAAAATAAAAAATAAAATACTGTCAATTATGCTATTAGAAGCAATGTGACAAGTGGCTAGCATCTTTGTGGAGCACTTCAAACTACTCTAAAATCAGGGATCGCAGCAAGGAAGGGAAAAAAGTTCTGGGATCCCTTTAAAATCCTACAAAAAAAAATAAATAAATAAATAAATAAATAACTAAAGTGCATGACTTATTCTAATGCCCACACTGCTCTTCTCATGTGTATGTCCCATTTGCTCTTTTTAAGTCGAGTTTTAAGGCAAGTGACACGTCGACTTTGAGAACCCCTCGGCATTTCGGCCCTAATGATCTTATTGGTGTATACTTTTAACTGGAACTTGTCAGCCAATCAGAGAACGGGTTCCCCAAGTACGAAACAAGAGTTGAGGCGATACGTTGACAAACACTGTTTTAGTTAAACTGTTTTACTCTAATTTGAAGGTGTTTTTGACCAGTTTCTCTAAAGGCGATAACACACAAGAACATTCCCCAAAAAAGCTTTTTGTCTCAGACATGAAATTCAATTTCTCTCCTCCCCATCATCTGATTTGTCAAAAATTCTCAGTGTGTTGCACTCCGGTTGAAGTGACCACTCCAACCAGATTGGGCAATTTGACAGACTCATTTTTAGGAAACTTGTCAAGTTGCTACTATAAGGCATACAAAATGTTAACACACTAGTGACTTTATAAAGGTAGTTATGTAATACAACTAGAAATCCAAAAGATCCATCCCTCCCTTGTTTAGGACCGTGGTTTTCCAACAGGGGTCCACAAAATTATTCGCAATAAATTATGTCGCATCATTTAAAAAAAATAATAAAAAAAAAGTGCATACCTACATAGCAGGACCAGCTTGCCACGAAAATAAACTTACTCAACCAAATACTCCTCCCTACCTTAGATTTCGCCAATATAGCTCTGATATGATTGTAGTTTAAGGTTCTGTCCCTTTCGTCTTTTTCACGCTACCACACAAACCCAAAACGTTGCACTGTGTAATATAAAACTAAGCTATTGCTGTTCCAATACGTTTGTACTTCAAGATTATGTTGTCGCTTTATCACTTTTAACAATTAAAATTTCTTTGCGATTTTAACAAATTTATTTTTCGATAGGCCCCCCGATTTCCAAGCATGTAATCGGGACAACCCTACTGTCTGGTGGCATTCGGAATACCGTAATTTCTCGTGTATAATGCACACCCATATATAATACGCACCCCCAAAGTTGACCTAAAACATTCTGGAAAAACTCTTCTACCTGTATATAATGCATTTTTACAATGCATGATTTCGCTTCTGCCCATATGATCAAAGCAAAGTATCTGTATTTTGTTAATTTTTTTCAAAGAATTATTCTGATGAACATTATTTAAACAATACTCTCTCTATATTTACTTGCTCTTATTTCAAAATTCACAGCCGTACTTATATTTAGTAAATGAGAAAACACAGTTGTGCTCATATGTTTGATTACCCAGGCAGAATTTGTAAGATGCGTACAATTCTTGAAAGAAAACATGAATGACTGGGCGAAACATGTTTTTATTTTAATGGGATTCAAATTAAACTGTCAAGCATTTCAGAAAAGGATGATCATTAAACAAAACATAACCAAAAAGATTTTTTTATTTTTTTTTATCCTGTTCGGCTGTTAGGTAAAGCAGAATGGAAAAGCTGTATCCCTTTTATGCTGGAACAGTTTTACTGTGTCACAGTGGAGTTTAAGCTTCCGCTGTGGTATTATAATTTAGTTTTATTGAGAATCAGACTTAATCAGTCGAACAGAACAAAGTTTCGAGAAGGTAGAGAGAGAAACAAAGATAAAAGACAAAGCACTAATTGTAAACAGGATGTGAGAAGTCAATCATTATTACATTATCTACAAAAATGAAACATTAAATATGAGTGTTGCATGGGGCTGTAGTGCTAAACCCTGTGAGGGAGGGACAGGACAAGACAGAACAGGACAAGGACAGGAGATGCAGCATGCAGGACAAGGGTCGTGAATCCGACTGTACAACTGCAGTGTGGTGGCATTAAGTATGTGAATTATAAAAGTCTACAGGACGAGAGTACAAGTGAGGGCATACACAAGCGATTTGCATATTCATGAGTTATTTGACGCAGTAAGTGGGTGACCCCACACCCAGTGAAAGAGTCCTAGGGGTGTGTGCCTGCGGATACATGCAAGTGAATTGATACAGTTTTACATCCACAAAGACTGACAGAAGTGTCCTGTAACTGCTGCGGCCGCATCGCGGTGGCTGAGGACCCCACCCAATCAATCAATCGAGGGACTCGGCGGACGGGACACATTCCACACCGAGGGACCCGGGGCGGTCCACCGGCACCACCGAGGGACCACGACAACTGGTCACCCAGTGGGGGACGCAGGAAGCCAATGCCAGCCCCCCAGACAACCCCCCCCCCCCCGACCGAAACACCCAGACACCCCCCTCAGGAGAGCAAGACGCCCCCCAACCCACAGGGCGCGCAATGCAGCCAATCCCCGCCCAGCCAGAGGGCGGGAGAGTGTCCCTTGTTTGTTGGAAAGGAGGGCAGATAGGGGTACCCGACAAGGGAACGATAAGGAGGGGGGGTGCGGACCCAAGGAGCAGCCGCGGGCCATGAGAGGTCAGCCCCAACACCAAGCAGTCATCCAGCCCGGGGGGCCCGGCCTCAGGAACACCGCCACGCAAGTAAGTGAGACCCACCTCCCTCCCTGTTACTATGACTGCCAGGTCCCCGACTGGCAGTCATTGGCCCCACCCCGTGTATCAGTCATATTGGTATGAAAGTGTAGGCTACACCTTTTTCATAACCTCTAGGTGGCATACGAGAATGAAAGTGTACAACTTTTACGTAAGCTCTCGGGGGGTGGTGGCATATTGGACTGATAGTGTACAGCTTTTTCATAACCTCAAGATGGCAGCATACATTTATAAAATGTGCAAGTCTTTCATTTTCTCCAATACCTATATGTATAATGTGCACTATTGAATTTTGACTATTTTTGGGGGGGAAAAAATGCATATTATACACGAGAAATTACGGTACATAATGAGACAAACATCAGAAGGAGTACACTCCGCTCTCCTGTTGCACCAAAATTCTGTACTAAAACAAGATATGCATATCAGTTATATTGCAACACTGAGATGCACGAAGAAAAGAAAGCCAACTTACATTGGTAGTCTCTCTGACTTCCAACGGTTTTCTTTTCCAGCTGTCAACAAGTAGATCAGTCACGGTTTCATTGTATATTTCCATGTAAGACACCCTGAGAAGAAACTCCTTCTTTGGACACTATCGACCAAAAGAAGAACATTACAGATGAAATAATATTGCCCAACTAAATGGACTGCAGCATATCACAGAAACTAGAAAGAAGTCTACAAAATATTTTACCTTTTTAATGGTTTGGAAAACATCATCAATAGCCAGTGGTATGACACCAGGAATATGGTTACTTCCCATCATTGTGAATGTCTTTCCAGAGGCTGTCTGACCGTAAGCAAATATGGTACCTGATTAAAGCAAAATAAATAAATAAATAAAAAGGGACAACTTATACACACAGTAAAATGTACTGTATATAGCTTTAAAGTTCCATGACCAACCATTGTATCCTTCAACAGTTGAAACAACCAACGGCTTTGCAATATCCTGGTATAATTGATTGGTTGTCTCTTCGGCAGTGAACACTCGGTCTGTTGAAAACATAGAAGTGTATTAAAGATTTCATTATTCCGTGACTGCAGGGTCCGACGTTAAACTTTTTTGAATGGTGGCCCGAGCCGAGGTGTGGTGGCCCTGTCCAGAACTTGCATTGACCCCATATATTTATGATACATGTTAAGTTTTAGTGATCATTTCAAAATTAGCGTCTTTACACTGTATTTTTAAGCCGCTTTAAGAAATTGTTAGTGCAATTGCATTCCTGGCAATGACTCTGTACCAACCTCACGGAATTGCAAATACACAAATAATGCTTAAAAGAAACTCAATTACTAAATTATTAAATATTAACTTAGCACTGACATTCCAACAATGCTTTAGCTTGTGTCTTGATGTTGTCCACACTATGTATAATTAGGGGTGCTGCGATAATACGTGAGATTTGCCCATCACTGCCGATACGATCATATAGATTAGCTGTAAATTTTTCAATTTATTTATGGTAAGTGCTATTGGCTGTATCAGCTGACGTTTGTTTGGGTTTGCTTCACAGCTCTTGTGCGCCTGCGCAGCGTCAAGGGCATGCTACACTAGGGCTGGGCGATAATGGAAAAAATAATCAGAAATATTTTGATTGAAATTGAAAACATTAATAAACACAATTATACATTTCAAAATTTTTATTTATTCAACTACCAAAACTCAACTTTAAATATAACAAAGGAACAACCCAAAAATAAATTAGTAACAAGTATAATCATATATTTTATTAATATTAAAACAATTGAAATTGGGGGAAGGAAAAAAATAAATACATTCATGGCTAAATACCAATGCTTACAGCCATTGTCTTTGCCTATGAGGAGAGTAAAAAAAAAAAGATCTCATTATTCTGGCATTTGGCAAATAGACAATTTTGGTATTCTTAATTGACCTAAAACAAATAGTTTTGCCTTATTAGTCATGTCATCGTAAAGTCTTTCTTTTTATACGGTCAATGACTGCATCTTCTGTTCCTGCTGTGTGCGCCTTGGCCTCTTAGGGGCAGTGTGGTGCGACGCATGCATGGAGCTACTCCTTTACTGTAAGCAAAACAAAGTCGCAATATAACGTTAATAAACTGCTTTTTCACAAATTAGGAAGAATAAATGCCCAAGAGTATAGATATATTACTTGTCTGTATGTGTTACGATTTATTTGAAGGTAAATCCCTCCCGCCCCTCGATTGATTGGGTGGGGACCTCAGCCACCGCGGTGCGGCCACAGCAATTGCAGGATACTTCTGTCCTTGTCCTGTTCTATCTTGTCCTGTCCTTCCCTCACAGGGTATAGCACTACAGCCTCATGCAACACTCATATTTAATGTTTCATTGTTGTAGATGTCTTGATTTACTTCTCTCATCCTGTTTACAATTAGTGCTTTGTCTTCGTTTCTCTCTCCCCTCTAGAAACCTTGTTGTGTTCAACTGATCAAGTCTGATTCTCAATAAACCTCAATTATAATACTAAGAAACCACAGCAGAAGCTTAAAAACTCCACTGTGACACAGTAAAACTGTTCCAGCATAAAAGGGATACAGAGTTTCCATTCTCCTTGACCTAACAGCCGAACAGGACGACTTTTTTTTTTTTTTTTTTAAAAAGGTAAATCCCTCCCGTGACCAAATGCTAAGATTAGCTGTCCCGTTAATAGGTTTTCAATTGAGTGTTAGCATGACGCTTGCGATTTCTAAAGCAACGCGTGTCTTGTATTTAAAAAAGAAAATTAGGGTAATTATTTTTGTTGTGCGCTTAGTTTTATAGTAAACTCCAACTGGGGTGTCAGCACACAGTAATGTCAGACCCTGGACTGTAATTTTATTCTATGCATGTTTATAAAAACTATCCAAAGTAAAAAAAATTTGTGCAGAAAGCCATACCAAAACTGAAACTCTTTGTCGAGTTTCCATCATCAATCTGCTGAATTAATTTCTTATTTGCTTTCCAAAAGACCTGATCAGGCTCTGTCCGTTGTGATGGATCACTTTCTTCTCTGTAACAAAGACAAACATTGAAGACGTTAGACATTTAATAGGCAGAAAAGCACCCATACACATAAAAATTGCAGAAATTAGAAGTAAAAGAAACCCGGCCAGCCACACTTGTTGTGGTTTGTGAATAGTCACTGTTATATTTAAGTATTCGTGGTTTTGAATTTATTTGTGCAGTCATGGCCAAGAACGTGCTTTTCAAACAAACGTTTACTGTAACTGATGACTTTACTAAGGCGTTGATACAAGATACATTTCCGGCTGAGTAACACTTGGGACTCAGCTGAGAATTTCTTACCGTTGACAAAGACAACATTTGCATACTACAGTATACAAGTATAGTGAAGGTAACTGTGAACCTTGCTTTTAAACGTGTAGTCTGTGAAATATGCCAAACGTTACGGTTAAACGCAACGGTCACAGATACACACTTCACTGCCGTTTCACGTAAATGCAACTGTGTACATTTTGTGAACGTTGCTTTTAACCGCTGCCTTACCTTAGTCCGTTCAACATACCATAGCCAGTGACACTTCAGTGTTGAACGAGGCTCAAATGTCGCCCTACAATGAAAACTCACCTGTTAATAGGGCGGACTCGAATGCAAACTTTCACAGCCGACTCCTCAGCCATGTTGTCACTTGTTCACTAGCGTTTCGCTTCCCTAACTCAACTGAGCTGCATTTGAAATTCAAACTTCTTATTCTCTTGATATGTAAGGATGCCAAATAGCGTTCTGACGCCTTACTGCCACCTGCTGGTAAGAAGTGTGGAACAACAGTACCGTATGCCAATAAATGATTACTGCTTTGACACACTAAACTGTTCATCTACATTAGAATTCTAGAAAAAAATAAAACATTGTCAACAAAAAATATATCTATATAAATTAAATACATGTTTTGCCTAATACTGTTCTCTTAAAAAATGTCTGATTTATATTAATTTCACTTGTCTTTAATTTGCTCCTCTCTCGTAATTGTTCGCACTTTATAATTACACGTTGAATGGATTCCATTTCATTGCATATTTCCCATTTCACATTTGAGTTTTATTTAATCCAGAATGTCCAGTACTCTCAGCCTTGAGAGGATCATTCCTTCCTTTCAACACCGAACATCTTGTCTTATTTCTCCTTCTAAAGAGTTGCTACTGCATAATTCTCTCCCTGTACGCTTTTGTCAATGTTTGACAGACCTTATTGATTTTATTTTTAATTATTGCTTTGGCTTCTGCTTTTGTATTGACAGATATTGAATTTTTTTTCAGGACCTGCTATGGATAATCATCTGCTAAATCAGTTTCCATACATTCAAAGGTATACAATATGGGTTCCTAAATGCCTAATTTTAAATAGCATCATACATATTTCACATACAGTACGTGTCTTCCACATTATTTTTTATAATACAAGCTACGCCGTGCCCCCCCACCCCTTGGAAATTGCCACCCTGAGCGACTGCCCAGGTTGCCCATATACAGTGTCCTTCTCAAATTGTTATATTTTGGCAATGTTTCCCCACTTTACTGTTTAAGATCATCAAACAAATGTAAATATCAGACAAATAAAATATATGTAAATATGAACTTAAAACACTGGTTTTTAAATGGTGATTTCAAAACTATTTAAAGTTACTTGGCCCTGTGTGAAAAGGTAATGGTCCCCTAAACCTAATAACAGGTTGGGCCATCCTTAGCAGCAACAACTGAAATCAAGCGTTTTCTATAATTGGCAATGAGTCTTTCACATCTCTGTGGAGATATGTTGGCCCACTCTTTGTTGCAGAATTGTTTGAATTCAGCAAAAATGGAGGGTTTTCGAGCATGAATGGCCTTTTAAAGGTCATGCCACTGAATTTCAATCAGATTCAAGTCTGGACTTTGACTAGGCCACTCCAAAACCTTCATTTTGTTTTTTTAGCCATTCAGAAGTTGAGTCTTGGATTGTTATCCTGCTGCAGAATCCAAGTGTGCTTCCTCTTGAGGGCACAAACTGATGGCTGAACATTCTCCTTCAGGATTTTCTGTTAAAGAGCAGAAATCACGGTTCTATCAATCACAGCAAGTTGTCCAGGTCCCGAATGAGAAAAGCAGCCCAAGACCATCACACGACCACTACCACTCACATTTGACTGTTGGCATGATGTTCTTTTTCTAAAATTCTGTGCTACATTTACACCAGATGTAACGAGACACACATCTTCCAAAAACGGAACTTTTGTCTCGTCAATCCATATAATATCCTCCCAAATGTCTTGGGAAGCATTTAGATGTTACTTTTTTGAAAAAGTAAAACCAGCCTTGTTCTTTTTGGTAAGGAAGGTTCACCACTCTTTCATGTTTTCTCCATGTGAGGATAATGGCTCTCCCTATGGTTCGCTGGAATCCTCAAGCTTTAGAAATGACTTTTGTAATCCTTTTCAGACTGATGGAGGTCAATTTCTTTATTTCTTGACTGTTTTAGAATTTCTTTGGATCGTGTAATTTTGTTGCAGCTTTTTTAGATATTTTGTCTGATTTGATTTTGTCAGGACAGATTCTGTGTAAGTGATTTCTTGATTGAACAGGTCAGGAGGTAATCAGGCTTGGGTGTGATCGGTGAAGATTAACCAAAAATTTAGATTAGCCGCAATTAATTCATGATTTAACAAGGGGGGCAATTACTTTTTCACACAGTGCCAGGTGAAAAGACAATATATACATAAGGAACTTGATTTACACGGTTTGATGATCTTAAACATTAAAGTGGGGAAACTATACGAAAATATCAGAATTTGAGATGGGGACCAATACCTTTTCACGGCACTGTAAAAAAAAGAAAAAGAAAAAAACGGGTTGGCGATGGAATAGCAATCCATGGAGAAGTGTTGGCGTTGCATGGGCACGAAGCGAACAATCTGGCAATGAGTCAGCAGTGATCAAGAGAGCCCTAAATAGTTTGGCGTGGCTGACTCGCAGAGTGGGAAAACAATTGCCGATCACCTTGGTGACAAATGGCATCAAACTGTGACATAATAGTTTTGTTTTTGATGCAATAAATGTGCCACATAGAGAAAATTATGCCAGATCTGATGATTTTGTCATGTTTTTATGCAACATTATTCCAAGACAAGACACAATAGAGCTATTCCAATTTATTTTCTCGGTTACAGTAGTGTGCAAACATCCAGCTTCATACAATGTGTGCGATCAGACTACAGTGATGCAAAGTTGCAAACCATATTTTGTTCACATAAATTTAAATAAATGCATCAAATCATGTAGCCATAAACATTTACATAAGGCGAAAAGCACCTGAAGAAGTATAAATATACATTTAAATTGCAAACAAACATGGAAGAAAACAAGTGAAAAAAAACAAAAAACAGAAAATCTTTATGTTAAAAAGTGGATCACAGTAAAAAGAAAACATTTGGAGAAACATGTTGTTTACTGGACAATCTGAACGGTATACAGCTATGTAGTAAGTTGCTCAAAAATGTCTTGCTTTTGTTACTGAACTTTTCAGCTCATTTCCTCTTACATACAAATTGAATAAAGAAAAGGCAAATTACATTTGACTGCTGTCAGTGAGCTATGAGATTTAAGACACAGGGCAACACGATAGACGATGTCTATCTATCTATTACTATTAGCACGAGGTATTATTGTTTTTGTTGTTGTTGTTTTTTTGTTGTTGTTGTCTATTAGCATGATTAAAACATAAAAACTTAACAACCATCCATTTTCATTTTGCTGCTTCTCCCCACGCAGGTTGCGGGCGTGTTGGAGCCCATCCCAGCTACCTTCGGGCGAGCGGCGGGGTACACCCTGAACTGGTCGCCAGCCAATCGCAGGGCACATATAAACAAACAACCATTCGCACTCACATTCACACCGACGGGCAATTTAGAGTCTTCAGTCAACGTACCATGCATGTTTTTGGGTTGTGGGAGGTAACCAGACTACCCGGCGAAAACCCACGCAGGCACGGAGTGAACATGCAAACTCCACACAGGCGAGGCCGGGATTTGAACCCCGGTCCTCAGAACTGTGAGGCAGATGTGCTAACCAGTCGGCCACTCAACAACCAATTAAAACTTTGTGGAGGGATGGAATCTGTGCTGCGCAAGAATCCAAACACAAATGGTATTTTCGATTTGCACCTTTCCAGTCCTGTGTGGGCCTTAAGTGATGTATTTTTATATTGTATTCATCTTGTATAAAGAAGTGTTAAGAGCTTTGTTATATTCGATCATTTCAGATTTGTATGTGCAGCACGCAACAGCAGAAAACTTGCACTGTCCTCCACAATTGCCTCCCGGTAGGGTCAACATTCGTCAACCAAGACGTTCCAGGAAAACAAATGCACGCTAGTCCTCTCCGAGTTTTTGCGTGACACATTTGATACGAATATTTTCTCGAAGGTTGCGGAGACGCGCACTGCGACTCGTGATTTCCTCCACGTAGGATTTGGGGAACCAGCCCCGTTCCCCGTCTGACAGCCGGATGCCTTCCACCCACCCTAAAAGAAAGAGCACTTCTTTAAGTGTCAGGAGGAGGGAATAATTATTGCTGCCCATTCTTCATTTTTTAAGAGTTTGCTCACGTCTAAAGAAAGAAACAATATTTAAGGATGTTTACTTATTCTGGAAATAGACATAAACCAGTCAAAAATGCATTTTGTAAAAGAAACTGAGCGCAAAAAATTTGAGCATTTGATCCACAAAAACCCAGCTAGAATTCTGGCTCCCACAGACTGACTGGGGCACATGACACAAGGTGTCCGGGACATGATTGTAGACCTGCGCAAGGCTGCAATGGGTTTCATAACCATCAGCAAAATGCTGATTGGCGATCTTTTGCAGGGGCATGTTGACGTTATACCTGCAGTTTTATATTTTTTGACAAAGGGACGTATTTCAAACAGTTTTCTCACCGTCGCTGGTGATGGTCTTGGCATGAAGAATGTCCGCCTTCTCCAGCGTTAACTCATCATGTTCTTGTGCCTGATAGCTTCTGATGCACTGGACCTGAGATATGTCTGAGAGGACAAGATAGGGAAATTCCACATCGGTGCTCACGCTTTACAGCGACTCTCCCAGATGTGTACTCACCATCGTTCTCACTGGCTTGCTCGATGTCTTCGCGAGGATTGGATGGAAACATGGCTGCAATCCATCGCTGCTTCCCGCTCCTTGGTGCACACAAATTGAACACGACTTAGAGAACGTTTTTAGTGAAAGCATCCGGTTACGCTCGTACTGGATGAGTGAATATGTAGGCATTCAATACGCACTCAGTGTGCGATTTGAGCAGGATCTGATGTTTGAGCTGTTGTCCGTCACACAACTGAAGGTGGAAGATGAAGCCCGAGATTCCCTGCAGCTTCTGACTCAAATCTTTCACTTTTAGCTCTCCTATTTTGGCGTGGACAAACACCAAGAACTTCCATGTGCTGCAACATAACCCCATACAAAGTTGTGTAAATGAATTATATAGATCTTTTTTTTTATTTCATTGTATTCTCAATCAATTTTTGGATTACAACCAGGGAAAACAAAGATTCCCCTCATCTGGCAAAGGCCTACCATTAGGGGTAACCTTGGAAAAATAAATAAAGTGCCCTAGTGGTGACATACTCTTTCCTCCTGGACAGCAGGAGGCAGTCGTTGAACAAGTGCAAGTACACCGGCTTGGTGGGCAACTTGAACTTGGATCCAGAAATACTCATGGTCTGCGTGTCCACCTCCAGAAGTTCACCGTGCTTCACCAGCCAACGAGACTGAGAAATCAGAGGAAAGATCTAGAAAGAAAGGAATTTTGTGTCAATGTATCTGTAAAATGTAAATAAATGTCTATTTGACACACCATGGAGAAGAGTGTTGTTAGCAACCCTGCCAAATTTGAAAGATTTAAAGAAATCGGCTTCAGAATTGTGAAAAATCAAACTATTGTAATGCTGCGGGCGTGTCCGCTGAATGCGCTGAAACCCCGCCCTCCTCTACTGTGAACTGTCAACAAAACACCATTACTATGAACTGAAAAAATGAAAGCTACCTCGTCTAGGCCTATTTTAGGGGGCTTCAGCTTTGTGGCGAAGGTTTATAGCCCTAGCCCCCCCTGAAACCAATCTCCAGCGCCCCTACAAAAATATTGGGCTTGACAAAATGCCCGCCAATTACGTTTTGGGCAAGAATAAACTGTTTGACCTCCCCCAGCCCCCATTTCTTGCTATGGCACTATATTCAATCACGCTGTCACTCGTTTGTTTTTTTTCCTTCTTTTGTGAGTTAAGTTTGTTATTTAGTATTTAGGCTTAGTTCATTTCAAGGTAGTACAAGTCTGAGTCCAAACCATCATGTCATCAGTCTGTAGTTCTCGTAGTTATCGCTATGCACACAGGAAGTCCGGCAACCTGTTTTCCTGTTTGGGCACGTGATATTCTACCTAACATTGTTCTTATCTGCCGCTCAGTAATACTGCGCCAGATAACCACTGATGCAAACCAAGGCGCTCACGTTCTTTTACAGAAGGGGGAGGGGGCACTCATGCCGGGCATCCAAGTGCGTCACCCAAACATTCTGCACCCCTACCTGTATAATGGTGAAAAACAGTTTAACGCTATATTTCCACAATTTGGTAGTAGGCCAACATACTTGTCAGTCTTTGCTTGTGTTTTCAACGATTATCTTCAAACATGTATTTAGAAACAAATCTCTGAAGTCACGTTACAGGGTTTTTAAAGACTATAAAATAAGACGGAGGCATTCAATAGACGTGTCACCTTGCCCTCAAAATGAATTTTCTTATTGAGGTGGATGAGTTCCTCCATCCTTTTCATGGACTGCACGCTAGAGTTGCACTCTTTTATGATCTAAGACAAGACAGTAAGCAGAGTTAGGATTGTCCGCTAACTTTTTAGAATGATATTAAGTACCTTTTTTAGCTCATTGAAAGCCTTCGTCGCAGTGTCCTCATCTCTGGAGCCTGGGGTGGTCCTCTTTAGGATGTTCTACAAACGTTTTTACATTCTTTGAAATACATCCCATTAAAACCTCACATTGCATTTTGTTAGGAGAGAATCCCAATCTTCACCCATTCGTAATTCCCCGTGATTGGCTTTCAAGTACAATTATCAAGTGTTCCGTACCTCCACCAGCATTTTCAGCCGAGTGATCCTCTGGAATGGAAGGATGAGAAATGAGGACAGAGGCAGTCGTTGGCAGACGCTGTCCTCCTCCAGACGGGTCAAGGCAGCGGGAAAACGAGCTTTGTCCTGCCTGACGACAGAAGATGGGAAATGTTGAAATTATTCTTTGAAAAATTGAGTTGAACCCTAATGGATGCACAACACAAGCACAATAGGGTCCAAAATTACCTGCATTCTTTTTTTTCATTTGTTTTTTATATTTTGGGGGGGGGGGGGAAATGCTTGAATACTCAAAGTAGACATTAAATATCTTGCTTTTGATTACAGCAGATCAATATTTGTGTTGTGTTGCCTTTTATACTTTACTGAACAAAACTATTACTATAACTACTTTGAAATTTCTACACCAGGTTTACAGACATGGGTCATCAAGGATGTGTGACTTAAAATGTAATAATAATTATAATAATAATGCATTATAAAACACTGAATTATGAAATGACTTTTTGCAAAGATGTATATCAATCAAACTTCCCCGAATCATTTTGGAGCTATGTTATGCATCAAAGGGAACATTTTTGCACTTCAGAAATTCTTTGGCTCGCTACAAGTTAAGTCATGCAGGTGTATAGGTCCTCCCGACACAACACCCCATGTCTACTAGAAAATGTATGTACAGCCAACAAGACGCAGGAATCATGTTTTTCCTCATGTCTTGTGTGTGTGTGTGCGCGTGTGTTATCAGAAAAAAACTACTGAAGTTATACCGCAAAATTTGGTGGCGATGTGAGACATTATTCAGCGATATACAGTGATGCCTTGAGACGTGAGTTCAAATTGTTCCATGAACACAGCCAATGAAATGAATGGAAATGGTGTTAATGCGTTCCAGCCTCCCATATAAACAACAATAATTTCTGTAATGTGTTTTTTAATAAGGAAAATATAGCACTCTATAATATAATACAGCCTATCCCAGCTATCTTCGGGTGAGAGGCGGGCTACACCCTGAACTGGTCGCCAGCCAATCGCAGGGCACATATAAACAACCAATCAATAATTGCGATATTACTGCTCATTCTGGCGTGTGCGCCTTGGCCACGTGGGGACAGTATAATACAGACACACTGATACAATTGGGGACCGAGGCGAGACAGTCACAGGTCTTCAGCATACTGTAGTAATATTAGTTGTTTTTTAACAGAGGCTAAAGAATATATGCGTGTGAGTATTGTTATATTGTCTGTCTACGTGCAAGGCACTGCCGTATTGTGAGAAAAACGAGACAGGAGCAACAAGACGAAAGTCTACTCACAGGAGCCGCTGATAGGTCTGCTCTTGGTAAGCCTGGTTGGTTACGTAAGGTAAGTAGACCCTGCGCAGGGCCGGGCAGTGATTCAGAATGATGTCACACACGTCAAAACGCAGGATGTCTTCCTCCAGCCTGTGCTCCAAGTCCTGAAGGAACCTACGTGTAATCAAGAGCACTGGATTCACCCTGGTGACGGACGACGTGCCCAAAGACACACGAGCGTCTCGTGACTTCACCTCTCGCTGACATCTTTGACTTCGGGCAGCTTGGAGAAGAGCCACTGCTTGTCCTGAGCTGCCAGACATTCGGAGAGCTCCTGCGACAACATGAAGTGATCCACCGCGATCGTCAAACTTCGGATGTACGAGGCCTCGGACGTCACCAGCTCAAACTTGGCCTGAAGGGAGGAGGAACGGTCTATCAGCTCTCAGCAGTCCCAGAACACAGGTTTGTTTACGTGGCTCACCTCCTGTAATTTTCTCTGCTCGTTGCTGAAGTTGTCCAGCTGACCACTAGAGCGCACGTCCGGGATGTCCTGCCACAGGGCAAAAGCAGACCCTCGCGAGGAGCAAAAGGAGCTGGACGGAGACAGACTGGACGGAGACGGGGTCCCGTCGGAACCCTCGTCCCTGGGGCCCTCCTCCTCTGTGCCTTTGCCCCGTTGTCTTCGGATCTCTCTGTTAATGGCGACATCGCTGTATTCTTGATACAGGATGGCTACGGGAAACACAGAAACACGGTTCAAGTATCGGCTTTTGAACAGATGCAGAAGACGAACGGTTGCGGAAAAAGGTAACTTACAACTCGGCAAGAACCTTGACAAGCGATTGGAGCGAGCGACAGTGGGCAGTGTGAACAAGTCTTCCTCAATCGACCTCTTCCGCATTCTGTTGCCATCAATGTGAAGCCACATTCAATTGTCATACATGTTCTCCTTAGCTATTCCCGGAAAAACACACCTATTGTTCTCTTCATATTTTTCTGATCTTTCTGGAACACCCCAAGATGAAAACTTTTCAGACTGAAAAAAAATAATCCCTTTTTTTACATTTGTTGAAACATTTTGACTCGGCAGTAGGACATGAGTAAAATCATCTGTGAAAAGAAAATCGGCCCTCTCTGGCCTCATCTTGTGCCTCTAATTTGATTTTCAAGGAAGCACCGTGCCCATTCAAACACAACCAGAGACAGAAAGTGTGACCGACGAGGTGTCAATCGTCGCACTCACGGGCACACTAATAGCGGGCACACCGTGGGCTCACACTGACCTGTTACCTTGGGCTTCAGGAGCTTTGATGAAACTATGGCGGAATATCCTCCTCCGCAAAATAAAAAAAAAAAATGCAAACAGGAGTGAACATAGCCGTTGCCTTTTAGAGGTGTTGAGACATCAGGCAGCCAAACGGATTCCGAAGCGATGCGGACTTTGCAACATTTCTGCTCGACAGGTTCGTTTATCACGGCTTTTGGATTTTGAGTGGATTGTACATTCTAAACAATAAAACTTCAAACCGATAACGTTTATTGCAAAAATAATAGCAAAGTCCATTACGAATAAGTTATGCTACCAAAGTAGCAGCCGTGGCTAACGTCTGCTTGTTTATAGAGCTAATGCTAGCTTATTATTGTTAGCGCTGACGTTTTGTGGAAGCTTGATTTGCGTTGAGAATCGCGCTCGTACAAGTTAGTGATGGTCGAGCCTTTGGTAAAAGACTCGAGAGGTTATTGATTACTCAAGTGAGGCTACATTTCTATCTTGCTAACACTTTTAACACAGCAAACTCCCCTTTAAACTTAGCTTCTCTGTGACATACAAAGACCTCTCAGTTGAGATGTGTCACTTTAACATAATTCCTTGACACCAATTACTACTTTTCTACTAGTCAAGGTTTGGGCACCGTCTTGTAGCAGGTCAGAGCGTTACAGAAAGAACAC
The DNA here is from genome assembly GCF_024500385.1 of Phyllopteryx taeniolatus. NCBI lineage: Eukaryota > Metazoa > Chordata > Actinopteri > Syngnathiformes > Syngnathidae > Phyllopteryx > Phyllopteryx taeniolatus. Next base: position 1,529,837 of record NC_084502.1, read on the forward strand.
AAATATGCAAATAGTTTTTCAGTGAATAGCTGAGGATTGATGTTATATTCAAAAATGTTGTACCTGAGTTACATGTTCTTCATACGTTTGCTACAGACAGGTTATGAGAAATAATGAGCAGATATTTCAATGCAAATATGCCTGTTTTCCGTGCTGAAATATTCACCCAAGTTTGGTGCTCCACCAATGCGTTGGCACTCCATTGTCACTGCTGTGCAGCGGTGGTGCAGGACCTACAGGACTGTGGGGGGCGCTATCACTGGAGCCTCCTGAGCTGCGTTGCTTTGGGTTGGACTTATCTAGAGACGGTTATACATAAGTAGTGCTGGTGGATCAAGATGCCTGCTAGCAAAAGTGGGCATTCTGGACATAGGCATAGCTGGCCCACACTTCCGTGTGGGCCTAAGCAAAATTGCATTTGTGGGACGTCTATTTTTGCCAGTGATATTGATTATTGATCATTCATACACCTACTATAAACTCAATGCAGTGGCGTTACACTTTCTTTAGATAAAGACATGAGGGGATTGGGTGGGGAGTGAGGCTACGTTCAAATCTTGCTAGCAGTCTGCAAACTGCATACTCTACCTTTGAAGTTAAATTAATCAATTAATAAAACCTTCCAGATTGATGAGTTTTGCACTGGTTCAGTTTCCTTTTACAGTGAACCAAAACTATTCTATTTCCTTATTGTATTGATTATCTTTATTTGATACTAGTTTTAATTGATGATTCTTTTTTTAATTCATGTCTCATGTCATGTAACCTCGACAAGGTTACTAATACTCACTGTCTGGACTCAAACTGCTTGAACCCTGTCGTTCCCTGGAGGCGACTCGGGCCGACAGTGACTTTCCCAGCTTCAAGGTGAAGGAATTCTTTCTTTGGGACAGCTGGAGTCTGGAAATCAGTTCTGAGGCAGAGAAACGCCGCCGCTCTTGGTCTTCTTGGTGACTGCGTGGCACAATGCTACCCCCCGTTGCCATCGTTGATGTGTACAGACTGTCTTCTCTCACACCCGGTAGCGAGTCCTCAAAAATCTGCAGCCGTTCTGTAGGTAGATAGGGAATATCATCCGGACTGAGGTTCTGAAGGTCCGGAGTAGCATCTGTAGACGAAGGACTGGTGTTGGTCTCTTGTGAGGATTGTGCACTGAGATCCTCCTCCAGGAGAGATGCACAGGTTTCAGGAGAGAGGAAGTCTGCATCCAGGACGGGACTGCTGAGAGAGTCGTCACTGAGGCTGTCTGAAGAATAAACCTGAATCTTACGGCCTGGAAACAACAAGACTTGTAACTTATAATGTTAGAATAGATAGCTAACATCTGTGGAGCGTTAAAGCAAGAGAACACTCACGGATGGACTTCTCTTTAAGCGAACCTTGGGATGTTCGCCTCTGCGGTTGGTAGTCCAAGCTCTGAAACTCCGGCCCTCCGGATGGGGATGGAGAGCAAAGTATCTGAGAGTCCCAGGAGTCTATGTTTGTGTAGAGTGAGGACAGCGGAAAGGACAAAGGGAGACTAGGTACACAGTCAGGACGATACACTGATGTGAAACCTGGTGCTCCTCCATCAGTCTGTTCCAGTGAAGACGTCCTACGACCACTTTGGCTTTCAATGTCGGCATTACTAGTACGACAAGAGTTTGAAGTCAGCGGTTCATCCTCCTTGGCCGCTCCGTGGCAACTTTTGGCACAGTCAGTAAGTTCACTCTGCGAGTGCTTCAAAGTGTCGAGGAGTGGGGCATACGTGCCGCATTGTTGGTCAGAAGGAGAGCTGTGCCCATTTAGTTTAGAATTTGCCAGTGACTGACAATCAATGAAGGCCAACGTCTCTTGCTGGCACACGGCCACATGTTTGTGGTGACACAGGCGGGGGAGAGGCTCATCGTCCTGAGGGCCAGTGATCAGAGCCGCCGACTCACCCGGGCTGGCGAGCCACATACTGGGACAGTCTCCTCTGCAGTGCAAAGTGTGATGGTGCGGCTGGAAATCAGGAAAAGGAGAGAGTCCATACCCAGGAAGCATGGCTGCTCAAACACACTGGCGCTGAGGGAGAGAGACAGCAAATCTATCAGAATTTGGAACATTCAGATTCTTCAAGACATCAGATACTATATGTCTGTGTAGATTCTCAGTCGTGCAGGTCATGGTAATTCGCAAAGGTTGAATCAAGACAACATGACTGTTCTTGTTTGTTGAAGACGTTTCACCGTTAATCCAAAAAGCTTCTTCAGTTCTAAAATTGTAGGTGTGGAGTCTCCCTAGCTATGCCTTGGTGAGTGTGTTCCTAGGGGTTGGTCAACAATAGTTTTTTGTTTTGTTTTTGCCCAGTGTGGTTGGTGAATCAAAACCAACAGTTCGAAGGTTCACTGAAAACTAAATTGTTCAGTGATGCGAATTTGTGTTTCTGTGTGATTGACTGTCCAGTATAAAAGATATACAAAATTACACAAACACTACCTGTTATACTATCACACACGGAAATCAGTTTCATGAATTATTCCGAGCAACAATGGAAACCAATATTCGAGTGTCTATCCTAGCTGACTTTGGTCGAGAGGAGGGGTACAGCGTAGATTGGGGCACATACAGATAAACAACCATTCACACTCACAAATCAGTCTTCAATTAATCTTACGCATGATTTTGCAATGTGGGAGGAAGCCGAATTACCTGAAGAAAACCCACACAGGCACAGCAAAACATGCAAATGCCACAAAGGAGAGCCTGAACCAAGATTTGAGCCCAGGAAGTCTTGACTGTGAGGTAGACGTGCTATGTCACCATTCTGCCCGGTTCAACTCCAAAACAGAATTAAAGAATTAAACAGTTTTTGCACCATGATTCCTTGGTTCAATTAAATTCATTGTGCTGTTCCTTCTGGTGTGAGTGCCTTGGCCACGGGGGCAGTACAATACGGTCATACATACACAAATGAAGAAGAGCCAACAGTACTCTTAATGACTCAATAAGATGAAATCATATTAGTTTTTTTTGCAGAGGATAAACAATATATGCCTATAAGTATTGAGTTGACTTGAGTCCACTGCCGCCATTCTGTGCTCGTATCCCAAGTTTGTGCTCTCAAGTCAAAACAAAAGTCGTCCAAATGATGGCTTGTATCTCGAAAAGCTCGTCGAAAGTCGGGTCACTCCATCGTATTTGCATTCTGAATCACGATTGTAAAACATTCAAATGTAGTTGCCTGCAGCAGCGGAGACAGGAAAGGAGAGATTTCAACTTCCTCTTTGTGGAAGCACACGTGTTGTCAATGTGCAGCTGTTGGAAGGCCACACCTGTTCTAGTCAAGGCAGCCAGGACCGTCCGCCTTCTCTCTCTCTGCAACCGCGCCGCCCCACGCACACACACGGTAGGTAGGTAGTTAGCACAAATGGTTATGTGTTCCCAGACAAAGGGTGTCTTTATGCGTGTTCGAGCCTGGCTGACACCTGAGAGTCTGTGGGAAGCGCTTGCACTGATCCACTCAAACGGCGCAGCCGCTGGGCTGTAGACATTAGTTCGAGCCTATGCTGCATCATTGATTTTTTTTAACATGTATTTTCTATTTAACCAGGTTTTTCTCATTCAGATTAAAAACGAGAGACCTGACCAGGACCGGCAGCAACAAAACCACAAAGTCACAGACATACAAAGGACAATATACAATTTATAAAGCGCGACATTTTGGATCCAACCATCTATGTGTCACATTTAGGAATTCATTGTTCAAGCAGCTGAGCTAAAACAACATTCTAAAGAATCTGCTTCCATTTCTTCATTTTAGATCTTAAAAACATTTAAGGGCACCAGTTCCAAAACAGATTCCACGTTGAGGGTGCAGAGTACCCAAAAAGCCCTTCTCCCACTTTCTCTCCGAGCGTTTGGAACATAGAGCATAAAGAAGTCCTGAGAACGCAACAAATAACACGACCTGATCAATGGCCAGCAAACACATTTTGGGATACAACCCAAACAGTATTTTTATGTGCGCATGTCATCAAGTTTCTCAGACGTCCCGGAAACGGCATCAGATGATCGGATTCCACCTGCACATTCCACATGGTCCAGGTATCAAATCACGGCATTAGAAATCCAATTCCTGAGACGCACTAGCAGGCTGCTATTTGGGACTTTTTGTCCTGTAATTTCACTTTAGCTGCTAAGGCACTCGTGGTCTGCATGGGGCAGGCAGGGTGTGCATGGCAATTGCGCATGACTCCGTGGCTGACTCCAAGCCAGAGCTTGAAATAAAAATTGTCATATGACAGCTACGCATAGTATGAGATTTTCCTACTGCTTCACACCACAGAGGGAGGACACAGTCTTAAGGAAACCCTCAGACGCGAAAGAGTCCACATTGGAATGTGCTGTATTGACCAAGTTTTTTAAAAATGCCGGAGTTCATGTTCAGGTGCATCCATGGTTTCTAGGTCAAGTTCTTAGTTTATAGCTCGTGCAGGGAAGTCGTTGCCTTTCCTGCATTTGGAATGAGTTATTGCTTGACGGACAAGTCACAAAACTATGGCAGATGTCACTTGAAAAAGAATGTTTTCCAACTTCATTTTGGATTTCTCTACATTGCTTCCTTAGTGCTGTAATGAGAATAGAAATTCATACGAAGGATTATTAGGGGGGGAAATATATCACGTCCCACATTATTAAAATTAACTTTTTGTTTTTCTTGACAATTTAATTCTCATAAATGTGTGCCTTTTTTCTTGTATTCCCCTCCCCCATCCCCTCATTTTTTCAAGGTGGCCTTTTTACTCAAAAGTCCTAAAGACTACCTAAATGTCTTTTTAACTTACTCGAAAAAGGGTTTATTGTTTTTACAGTATATAATAAAAACATACTATAATATTCTTTCAAAAGAAACAAAGCACTGATTTGGAAGCACGCGGCACAAAAAGGCACACCCAGTTTCCACCTTAATTACTGTTTATCATTTCATGGTTTGATATTTATGGCTTAGATGTGTTTTTTTCCGCCACAAATAGTTACTGTCATTTTGATTGTACTACTAAGTTAGCATAACTTAGTCATGAAGTGTGTTCCAACATACAGTGGGTAGAAAATATCTACGCGCCCCAAATGCCAGGTTTTTGTGATAGAAAAAATTAGAATAAGACAAATAATTTCTAAACTTTTTTCCATCATTATTGTGACCTGTACAACTTGAAAATAATCGAAACTGTTTTTTTTTTAAAGTAAACAACTAAAATAATGTGGTTTCCAAAGTGTGCCCACAGGCTTATTACTGTGGATTTTTTCAGAATTACGTTGAAACTCATGTTCGATGGGAGTCAACATACACATGCGACCGTTTACAAGTCCACTGATTCACCCCAAATACATTTCAGCTGCTCTAGTAGGCGTTTCCAGAGATTTTCTTTCTTGCAAAAAAACAGAAGGTTTTGTGCTAACACCGAAAGGTATTCGGAACTGTTCATAATTTCTTCCTCCTTGACGATGGCCCCAGTTGGAAAACAGCCCCAAAGCATGAGGCCACCATCACCATGCGTCACTGTAGGTACGGTGTTCTTTTCTTTTGATTTTCTTTTGCTTTTTTCTTTGGTGATGAGCAGTGTTTGCGCCAAACATACCTTTGGTAATTATGGCCAAAAAGTTCAACCTGGCATTTGAACATGGGTGTGTCGACTTTTTATATCCAGTGCACATACATATTGTATTCAGCATGTGCCACCGAAACCAGCTGCACTCTTTAATGTTTTATTTGTTAAATACGTATCTCTCATTGGAGGATTCCGTTGATGCTGTGCTATTCACGGTCGTATTGCGCGCCATCAAATTTAAAGCACTATGTAATAATGAATAATTTAGCCTGAATGTAATTGATAGGGAAAGCAGGATGTCTCTCAAAGCTGCAGCAGCCCCAGATAGTGTATGCTACTTGAGTAGTCTTATCATTGGTGGGCCAGCCAGGACACGGCACAGTGGCTCGAGTCACTCACAGTGTGGTGAGAGGTGCTGGTGTGTGTGTGTTGTGTGTGCGTGTGAGATCACAACAGTCCACTAATTACATTGTCTGCACACACACGCCCGCACACGAAAGCACACACACACACACACACACCAACATCACTGTCATTCACTAGCACACGTGTGGGGAAAGACTTCTTGTGGGATTTCCCCAACGTGTATATTGGATTATACATTTATTTTTTTTATTTTTTTTGGTCCAATCAGCTTTCAGATTTGTGTGTTGCCATGTCAATCGAATCTGCCCGGGCCCTTCGGAAGCAGTAGTGCTGGTCGATATAACGTTCTAAATATTGTTTCGATGGTGTTCCTGGCACAATTGCAAAATTGTATACAGTATATTTGTGTTTTTGTATTGTTGATTCTTTCTATAATTGGCGTGGTAGTGTGATGTGGATTCAGTTTAGTAAGTACCCACTGAAGGCCCACGTACCAAATGCACGGCCTGCCACTGTCTACATTATGTTTAATGTACAGTCGAGTCTGAGAAACATTTACATATGGGGCTGTATTTTCGTGACTGGCGTAAATCCAGCCCTGCGCTTGGGTGTCGATACATTGTGCAGCCTCAGCAAATGTACTCAAAACCCTCCCAGACACCATACACAAGATGCGATCCGTTCGAGACTGCAAGGGACGGGACGTACACAGGAGGGATGCGGGGGGGAGGGGGTAGGGGGGCCAGGCCAACAGAAATTTATGACAGCCTGAAAAAAACGGCGACCATCTCACAAGTAAACGCCAAGACAGTCTGGAACTTTGCCGCCTCCCCCCTAAACCACCGCCCTCCACAAGATTGGCTCTTCTTCTGCCGTAACAAATCTGCTCTCATGTGACAAACAAAAGCACCTAGGAGCTTTTGGCAAGCGAACATCATCTTAATCATGACGCATTGTGTCCAAAAATCCAAGAGTCGGGCATCCTGTCAAATACCAGTGCCGAGTGAGATTTGAAAAAAATAAAGTCACGACACGTCGGCAAATGAACACAAAAAACAAAACGCGTTGTTCATGTTAAACTGCTATCAAAATGCTAACATAAGGCCATAAACAACAATTTTGCCATTTGAAACCACTTCCATTGATGTGTGTTGCTCTAGTTTACAATGGAAATAAAAAGTCTACACACCCCTGTTTAAAAAAAATACAAAATGATACCAAAATAAATCATTTCAATAATTTTCAATTGCGATACCTTTTGTATTTAATCCCTTCGAGAGGGGAAATAAAAAGTAAACGACTCCAAAATTGTCTGTGAAGAAGTGCGCACACCCGCTTGTGACTGGGATGTGGCTTGTGTTCAGAATTAATCAATCACACTCAACCTCATGCTAAATGGGAGTCAGCATTTAAAAAGCCTCGGATTCACACCAGATAAAGTTCCAAATAGTTTATGGAACTAATAGTGGAAAGGACTCTTTATAACTAACCATTTACTGTACATTAGAATCAAACTTTTGAATGTCTTTGGAGCCTCATTTAATATCGTTGATCATTGACTTTCCCCATGCGTTGGTGTTTGTTTGTACAAAGTTAATTAAGACAAATGTAGTGATTTGTCAACGCTTTACAGAGACCGAATAACTCATTTTTGCATGAATTCAGTTTTTGGAGTGTGTACGTTTTGTTGTTGTTGTTGTTGTTGTTTTAGCGTTTCCTTCACCCTAACGTGAGCACTGGCACTTTGGACTCAGCCTTTTTATGATGTGGACAGGTCAGGACACGTCGTTTTTTTCACAAAGGCACCTAACAAAGTGACCATCCAACAAGTAGTGTCTCAAAACTAAGCTCACTGGAGTAAAGCCATGGAGGACACAGATACGTACAGCGACCTGCTTTGTGTGTGTGTTCATTTTGCTGCGAACACAAAGACACACTGAATTTCTTTTTAACACACAGGTGTGTGCAGCCATTGCCTCGGGCTTCCGCATTTGCACGCCTGCCGCTTTAAGCGGCTCAAGCGTGCCAAATGTTCTCAGCCGTGCAGAAGAAATTAATGCCTTAAAAGATTGGAGTTATCCTTTGACGAATCAAATGCATCAATCAACGTCATTATTAGCCCAATGCACACTGGGTGGTCCTTTTAACAGGCCAACTTTTTCATGTCAAGTTCATGTGCAATTTCAAGGGTCTCCTCCTCTCCCCCCAGCAGATAAGACCCTCAGATACTCTCAGACACTTTTTCACATTCCCAAGATGACTTAGACCCACATTCCTTACAAATGGACTGCAAAGCCACGGCCGGAGACAGTCGAAGAAACGCAACTGTACACGTGCACACAGGTCGCTATTAGAGACGGCTGGGACCAGTAATACTGAGTTCACATGCTCCAAAACGAAGAACAAAACAAGGAAAGGGACGCATTATCCTCTAAAATGTGTCTCTCACACACGCACACACACACACACACACACACACACAGTGTTTGAGTGACAGGTCATCTCTCGACAGTTGTGGCGGAAGAAGGCCTTTTGCTTCTGCATGTGTCAGCAGTGGTGGGCAGTAAAAAAAGCACAAAGTACAAAGTACAAATGGCGTGTTACTGCACTGTAAGTAGATTTCCATATTTCCAAATGACAGTGGTGCCTTGAGATACGAGTGACCCGACTTGTCAATTTTCCAAATATGAGCCATTGTGAGATGATTTTTTTTTGTTTGACTGGCAGAAAAGCACTGTCTGGTGGCAGCAAACGCACGTCAGCTTAACAACAAACATCTTGTTTGATGTACAACTTCGGTTGCTCAACGGTCCGGGGTCTCCGTTGTGGTATTTTGCGCTTCGTAATGCGCCTCACACATTTTCAGTGGGAGACAGGTCTGGACTGCTGGCACTCTTTTACGACCAAGCCACACTGTTGTAACATGTGTAGAAGGTGGCTTGGCATAGTCTTGCTGAAATAAGAAGGGGCGTCCCTGAAAAAGACCTTGCTTGGATGGCAGCATATGTTGCCGTTGGACTATTTGCTTACGCAGTTGTTTATAAAGTGGTGAACCTCCTTTCTTGTGAAAAATTGAGCCTTTCTGGGAAGCTCCTTTTTTACCCGTAACACTCATGACACTCACCTGTTCACCTGTGGAATGTTCCAAACAGGTGTTTTTTGAGAATTCCTCAACTTTCCCAGTCTTTTGTTGCCCCGATCCCAGCTTTTTGGGAACGTGTTGCAGGCATCAAATTCATAATGAGTGATTATTTGCCAATAAAGATTATCAGTTTAAACATACTGTATACATATACTGTATTGTCTTTGTAGCGTATTCAATTGAATATAGATTGAAAGGTTACATTTTACACAACGACCAAACGTTATTGGAATTGGGCTTTGTACAAGACACCCGCAGCCATGGGCCAGCTACACTGAAAATCATTATCTCAGGGACTACTGCAGTAACACACACACACACATTTGACATGAAAGAACATTTAGTCATCACCTCAGTTTAGCCTCTCATGGCAGACTGTCGATGAGCGACAGTGGCCAAAGTGTTCAATTGTGCACCCGAACCTGTTGAATGTGCCGTCGCAACCCGATCTGTCTCCTCCTGAAGCCTGCAGGTGAGACGCAAAGGTTGTGCGTTGAATATCGGAGAAGCTCGGAGCCGTGTACAGTTTGCAACACAAGCTCGCATGCAACATGAACATACCCCAGACATGCGCTTACCTGCCCCGCTGTGCAACAACTCCTTGGTGCGCTGTAAGCAACATCTTCTTCTCACACAATATTATTATTCCGATTATTATTATTATTAACAGGGAATCTAATGCTGCGTTAAACAAGCTCGATGTTTCGCGATAGTGCTGTGCAGAAAGTCAACACGAGCTGTTGACGACGCAAAACAGACAACTTGACTAAATCTACACTGAACACAGCAAACTTGACATTTCTGTGCAAGTGGAGTCAGTGCACAATCTGCAAGTAAAAACACTGCAATGCATGTGATACGTAAAAAGTGTAGTTGTCGCTAGAGGTCTGGCCAAATACCGCGGTGCCTTGGCCTTGGTGTTTAATTCGTCCCGCAGTACGGTCATGATGTAATGAAATAGAAAGTAAAAAAGGAAACCGTTTTGACAACATTTTTTTGCGTCAATTCAATTGACATTGTGCTGCTCCTTCTGGTGCGTGCACCTTGGCCACCTGGGGGCAGTATAAAATAGACTTACGAATATACTGCACATGATTACAGAATCGTGATGTGTGTGGTGTCCTGTATCAAGCTTATCAGAGCACATCACACACAATAAGACCAAAAGTGTTAAATGCCTCATTTATCTTCTTTCTGTGCAGAATCTGTCACAACTAAAAAAAAATTATTTTAAGATTTGAAAAATCCTTATCCGTGTACGAGGCCTTAGTCGTTCTACGCAGAGGATGAAGAACATATCCCTGTGGGTATTCTATTATGCGTTGCTCCACCGTTTGTGTTCAAATATCCGTTAGTTAAAGTGTTACAACGTCATGACTATCGATGTGATCCGTGAGCATGTATGCATCGTCCGCTAACATTAATCTAGCGAGTTTTAATGTAGTTATTTTAAATGCAGAATGTGTAATTGTCTTTTTTTTACATTTAGTCTGACAGAAAATTGTCCACTTCCTGCAAAACAACAGCTTGCTGTGAAGTCCACTACTACCATACAGCACTTATCTAGGACAGGTTTGACAAATTTTCGCTTGCAAAGTCAAAACAAAAAAAACAACAACCAAAAATCGACCAAACGACTGTATTATTATGAATTATTTTGTGAAAACAGCGAAGGTAACAATGATGCAAGAATTTTGCAACCGTACCAAGCGTTGTCATACCTTAATTCCACATAAGACAAACGACATTGTATGTTGTTGTGTCGCTTTTGAATACCTGAAGGCGGCGAGCAACCTAGCGTGGCCGCCGGACAGACGCCGCCGGCGCCAACGTGACGGTCCGGCAGGCCGTTGAAAGCTCAGACCGAGGAGCTCCGTTGTCCATCGCTGCCTTGCGTTCCTCCCGCCTTCTGTCCTCTCTCCCTCCTCTCTTCTTTTGGAAACTCTTCCTCCTTCTCCTCTCGCTTGCTCGGAGAAGCAAAAAAAGAGGTCACCGACTCGCAATGTAGATCTCCTGCCGACGTCTGCCTCTCTTCTCACTCCTTTCTCCTTCTTCCTTCCTTCACTCCCTCCCTCTCCCTCTCCCTCTCCCTCTCCCTCTCCCTCTCCCTCTCCCTCTCCCTCTCCCTCTCCCTCTCCCTCTCCCTCTCCCTCTCCCTCTCCCTCTCCCTCTCCCTCTCCCTCTCCCTCTCTCTCTCCCTCTATCTCATGTTCAGCTTCTGTTGGCTACTTACTGGCTCTCATTTTCTCTCATTCTCCTGCGCCCCTCGCTCGCCCTCCCTCTGACTCGGATGGGTATTGCTCGCAGCACCTGCCTGAGTACGACGAGACATTTGCGTTGTTGAGCAAAGTTCACTTGCTTATATTTTACTTCATGTATGTATGAAGCAGGAGTGGGTAAAGTATGGCCTGGGGGCCTCGTTCTTTAATCCGGCCCCCAGGCCATTTACATTATCAAGAGACCACTTGAGAAACAGTTGTGCTATTTCATAAACCCAATTCCTGGGTTGTTTGTGCTGGGTCAAATTTCTGGGTTATTTTTCTGAGAGTAACTGAATTGTTGGGTCACAGTATCCATTCATTTGGGTTGCATGGCTGATAATGTTAAGCCAATTCCTGGGTGGTTTGTGGTGGCTCAAATTTCTTCGGTTAATTTTCTGAGCATAACCAAATTGTTGGGTCAAATTAACCAATTGCTGAGTCATCGAATAACCAAATTTTGTGAGTTATTTTGACCTAAATAGTTGGGTTATTCATTCAACCCAAAAGGTTGGCTCAATAGAATTGATTGACACAAGTAGCGGTCGGGCCCTTTTTGATGCAGTAATTTGGTTAAAATGAACAAAACTTTTTTTACATTGGGAAATTTGTGTCGCATTAATTTTCTTTTTTTCCCCCTAAAATTGGTCAATGGCATGTCAATCCAGCCATTTTCTATACCGCTTATCCTCGTTAGGGTCGCGGGTGAGCTGGAGATAACTTTAGGCGAGAGGCGAGGTACAATCTTAACGGTCACCAGTCATTCACAGGGCACATACAGTAGATATAAAAAGTCTACACACCCCAAATGGCTTCTTTTTTTTTTTTTTTTGGGTAATTTAAAATAATGAGACGAAGTAAAATAATTGCAAAACCTTTTCCACCATTAGTATGACCAAAAACCTGTGCAGCACAATTGAAAAAACATCTTTTACAAAAAAAAAAAAAAAAAAACTGACCTACAACTGAGGATGTGGCTGTGTTCAGAATACACCAGTCACATTCAAAATCGAATTAAAGTACCTCTGATGAACCCCAAATAAAGTTCAGTTGTTCTGTATGCATTTCTTGACAATCTTTGTTCTTTCTAGCAGAAGCCTGAAGGTTTTGTGCAAATGGTACGTAGACTGCTATTTGGAAATAATTTGAATTGGTGTGTAGCCTTTTTCGAGCCACTGTGTAGGGAAACAGTCATTCAGAATCATATTCACACCTGTGGACAATTTAGAGTGTTCAGTGTGTTCTAACACTTTGATTTTTGGAACGTGGGAGAAAGCCGGGCAAACACCAGGAGAACATACAGCACCAACTCCACAAAGGAAGAGCTGAGCCGAGATTCAAACCCACATCCTCGGAACCTTGAGGAAGACAAGCTAACCACTCAAATAGTGTGCTTTTCTTTTTTTTTTTTTAAATGTAATAATTTTGTTTTTAATTGATTTATCATATTTTGTCAATTGATGATTACCATCTTTATTTTGATCGCATGAACAGTGAAATCAAACCAAACCAGACAGTGAGGAGAAGCGGCTCAGAAAATGGATGGATGGATGGATGGACGATCTGAAACGATTCAGTAATATTTTAGCCAAAAATTCATTCAGTGTGACAGTGAAATAAATACCTGCATGCTGGACAGTGCAGGTGAAATGTCTTAGATTCTTGTTGTTCCTCGTGAGGGAATTGAGTTCAAAATTCATTTTCGAATGGATTAAAAAAAACAAAAAAAAAAACATAGTAGGGGTCATTCAAATTAGTCAAAAGTTAGTGGAGTGAGGAGAATAAACAGAAACCCAAAGTCAATGACGCTATTTAAAAAGTTTACTGAAGCAATTATTCAGCCGTTGCCATACATCTAATCGGTCATTTCAAACTGGCTCATGTTTTCCTTCCCAACATGGCCGCCACGTAGGCACGTGGGGGCGTACCCAAGTGGAGAAAGGTAACCAAGAGTGGGCGTAACCACCTGAGTGGGCGTAACCACAGGGAAAGCCTGCACGCTGCTGACAGCTTTTTGCTCTTTCCTCAGTCGCTCGTACAGATGTAGTTACACGATTGGGCCAGCAGATGGCAATCGTCATTTCGGAAACCTTTCTGCAAGCACCTTTTTAAAGCCCAATACATTTGCTTTTCATTCTTTTTTTTCTTTTTTCTTTTTGTGGTTATCTGAAGTTACAAAAGCATTTACATTCCATGTAATTATTATTAATGAATTATTGAAGCAAGAGTAAGTCCACTCCCAGCACAAATGGAATATTGTTTCCTCTGCGCAAGCGCGTCCATATTCATTTTATATTTGAACAGTTGCATCTTTACATGAATAGGAAGTAGTTTGAAGGCTGAACTCGCACACGTTGTTTGGATGTAAATGTAAAAATATTCCAGTAAAAAATAAAAAAATTAAAAGAATAAAATTTAAAAAACACACTCAACAGAGATCAAGTACAAAACTGCAAGTATGTAGTAATTAATGTTATTCTATTTAGACTTCTGTCAATGAAACGACCATCTTTTTGTATATGCACTTTGCTGTTCTCGTGCAGTTTATTTATTTTTTATTTTTTTTTGCAATTGATCGTGAGAGAACGACATCATTCTCGACACGCTTGACTAATTCATTTCCTGGTGAGCGAGACGAAAAAAAAAAAAAAAGCAGATGTGGCCGATGGAGGAAAGCTGCTGCTCACACGCCCGTTCAGTGGGTTTCCTTTCTTGAGCTCGGCCGCACAGCGACTACGGCACTTGAGCGCTCGATGGGAAATGGCGCTCGTCGAGGTCTTCGGGGTCATGTGTAAGTCTTGAGCGCATCCATCCACTCAGTCGTGACCAAGCGCGCGTCTTCCATCCCCAATTTTGTTTTGACAGATTTCACTGCGGTTTGTGCGGCTCTGGATTATGCGGATTATGAGGACGGTGAGAAACTTTTTACTTTTTGAAACGACTCCACAGTTGCATTTCCTTCTCTCTCTTTTTTTTTTGGGGGGGGGGGGTCTTAAATAAACTATATGTATTTATCTTTATATTCATCTGCGATTTGTGTTTGCGATTGACGAGCAAAACGCTGAAGCAAACGACGACAATGTTGAGGAAGTCACAGAGAAGAAACACGAAGTGGTTTGTTCTCGTGCGTCTAACGCTTCCTGAGGCAATTTGAGGTCTGGTCTTTCCGCAATGTTTCTTGTTTGTGTTTCATTATTTTGCCATATTTTCATATTTTCCCAGTCTGTGATACCTTGTTCAAACTTCTACCATTCTTTTTCATCCACGTTTCAGTCAGACAAAGTCCGAGACAGCCGTATGTGCTCATGTTGATTCTATTGTTGTTCCTCTTTGGCTGGGTACACGCATTCTGACGTTGAACATCTTAACAGATGGTTCGAAATGCATTTCACGTCACAATCACAGTCAGTGCCTCAGTGCCAGCCACGCATATGTAAGGATTTGCGATTGTCGGCCCTGAGCAGACGGCGACGGGTAAACGGAAGCGTAATCGCGCAGGATCATCTTTTAGTGTGCTCCGATAATCAGGCTTTGATCGATCGGCCCGATTACCGTTATCTGACTTTCTTATTGCAAATCATTGTTTGCTCCATCCGAAATGAAAACAGCCGTCTCAGTCTTGACGCAACGTGTTTAAACTAGAAAATAGTAACCGTTGTCGTCTCCCAACTTCCAGTCACCGCCATGTTCATGGACGGAACCAGAGGACCGTCGCCTGACAACTATTCCATCAGCGGTGAGGAAAGACGTTTCCTTCCGAAGGGTGCATTACTTCTTAAAATCGGGCGTCAGAGATCAGAAGGATGGAATTTAGTTGTTCTATTTCTACCCTGAGCTGTTCCAAAAAGTTCAAAGGTGATTTTGCATTTGAATTTCAACTGTGGTCATTTCATCCCCGCCGCAGCCACCGCCACGCTCAGCGACACGTTCCCCACCAGCGAAGCGGCGACTGAGCCCCAGACCGTCTATGGTGAGCACCATGTGAAAAAGGAAAATGGAACAGAAAAAAAACAAAACAACACTCGGGAGTGGAGCTTTTATTTCGTGTTGCCGCACATATTGCACATGCCAGAAACGGCTCCTGGAGCCCTGCTGTGAAGAATTGATACGCCCCCAAAATGTGTAGTATTATTGATGCTAATAACAACAACAATAATAATAATATATTTTATTTGTCTTCATATGTTGTTACCTACACTAAAGTTTAAACTGTAAATATAGCACAGACAAATGACTGGCTTACAGATAATTCAATTTTTTTATTTTTTTTTTAATTCTCCGTAAGTGCATCTTTATACATGCACATGTAGACTATTATAAGCATATTCCACTAACAACCCAAGCTAAACTTAGCATCTCCTCGATCTTATTTTGTCCGTCAAGATTCAATAATACTTCCTTGGCACCGATTACTACTTTCCTAATAAGGCAGGGCTTTGGCGTCATCTTGTGGCTGGGTGAGCTCATGTACTAGTTTCTAAAAGCCAGATCAGGCCAAGATGGAATCAACAATTGATTTGAGCTGAAATGTGTGCGGGTTACTCTTGAACTGAAGATGATATCGTCTCCACTGCGTATATTTTCGCACATTTCTAGAGCCTCCGGTCCCATCACTGCACCTGCTGTCCCCCTGGGGGGACGTGTTCCCCTTTGAGAAAGCAGCGTTTGAGTGTCGTGTCAATGACAGCGCTGACTGGACGTTCGGTTGGTACAGAAATGGGCAGCGAGTGCAAGAGGAAGACCAAAACGTGTCTTTTAATTCGTCGCGCCGAGCGGCACTCACGCTCACTGCAGCATCTCAGGCGTACGCCGGACTTTACTTTTGTAAAGCTCATCACAAACTAAAGGGCGAGTCCACCAATAGTAACCCACTTGAACTGAAAGTGTATGGTAAGTTGCATTTCCCTCTATCCCTTTCTTGGTTAAAAATGATATGAATTTGTTAACTTTGACGTCTTCTCACTGTTTAGCAAACAGGCCCACGCCAGCGTTGGTTCCGCATCCAAATTTGGAGCGAATGTTCCCCGGAGAATCGGTCACCTTCCTGTGCGCTGTCAACATGTCCTCTGGATGGGACTATCTGTGGTACCACAATGACAAGGAAGTCCAAGGATGTCACAATAACAATTGTAAAATAGTTTCTTTAGCGCTCTCTGACAGTGGACAATACCACTGTAAAGCCAAGAGGGGGGAAAGTCCTTTCTACACAGAGCAGAGTAAAACATTAAGCCTGCAGGTGTCTGGTAAGCATCAGTGAGCAGCTCACTTCGGCCTCTTCAATTCTTGCCATTCTTCCTTCTTGGTTCTGACCCTCACCTGCTTGACTTCAGAACCACCCACACCGACTCTCAAGTTGAGGACTTCCTGGTCAGACGTCTTCCAAATGGAAAGCGCGGAGCTGACTTGTGACGCGGGCGGCCCCGAGTGGACATTCACTTGGCACAGAGACGCGACGGCGCTCCGGGAGGACCCGGCGCTGGTCCTGAGCTCGGGGGGAGCTCTTCTGAACATCACCTCGGCTTCTCAAGCCCACCGGGGAGGATATACCTGCAAAGCGCACCTCGAGTCCAGGAGAGTCACCTCTGCTTTCAGCAACACAGAAAACATCACAGTTTATGGTAAATTACCTTTTTTTTTAACTGGATAATGGTTGAGAATCACTGTTGTAGGTGATTCTGACTAATAACTGAATTATTAAACAATTTATTGTGTGTATGTTGTTGTTTTTTTTTTTTAAGAAAATATCCCGAAACCGTCCCTGAGCAAGGATCCTGTTTTGAACTCAATGTACGTTGGCGAAAACACTACATTCACCTGCAAAGTCCATGTGGGCTCCGGATGGCTGTACCACTGGTTCAGAGACGGAACGGAGCTGGCGGTCGCCGACCGGACCCTTGGGATCCACCTCAGCCCTCGTGACACCGGGGCCTACTGGTGCAAGGCCACCAGAGGCCAAAGAACGTCGACGGACATCAGCGAGCACATCACTCAAGATGTTCTCGGTGGGTTCAGTGAAATTGGCTGGCAAACGTTATGCGTTGAGTTGGAAGCCCTTTTGATAGTTTCGGAAGTCAATGAGCGGAACAGCATCTCGCATGCACCTTGCTTCCTTTCCGCGCTGTTTTTGATTCTGTTGAAACAGGATGTGGTACTGTGCAGGGAGGGGACGGAAATGAATTCTTTTAGCGGTGAATATTAAACCGAGGCTGGTGGCGGTGGCCTATTTCGGTTTTCCACTCGGTCACCTTTTCTCTGAATTTTTGGTTTTAACGCAAAACTGTTTTGGGATTTTTACTTTTTCACAGGCCCGGGACTATAGAGATTTAATCAAAGTTAGAATACATTTTTAGCAGATAGGGTGATTGAAAAAAAATAGCTAACAACTGATTTCTGATAGTGGCTCGCATGGTCCAAGGAGAAAGTCATAAAATTGCGATGTGGAACTGAATCAACGTTCAGATTACATTTGCCCAATTAGACATTGTTCAGCGTGTCCCTTGATTTCTTAATTCAGTCACATGCAGGAGGTTGGCGTCCATGTAAGATTCTGATATGGTTATTTACTTATCCAAATTGGAATTGGTCAGCAGTGGTCAAGGTCTGCGCTCCACTGGCTGACACTCGGACACGCTGTCCTTTTTAGTCTTGGGTTCTAAATGGCAAACTGGAAGGTATGTGTGCTTTTTCAGGAATACCTCTTCCATCTTTGACGCTAAGCAGTCAGTGGGCCGACGTGTTCCCCACCGAAAGCGTGACATTGAGCTGCGCGATGGCCGACGATTCCGGCTGGACGTATACGTGGCGTCGAGACGACGCAGCATTGCCCGGCGACGACGCGGTGTCATTTGGGCCAGGTGGAGCCAACCTGACCATCGGCTCGGCTTCGGTCTCTCACCGAGGACGATACAGCTGCTCGGGGAAGCTCCGGGGCAGGTCTGTTAGCAGCAAATTCACATCTGGAATGACCCTCAGTGTTTACGGTGAGTCATCTTTCTTGAACAACACGTACGTACGAGGGCACCTTGACTTACGAGTGCTACAACTTACAATATATACTTCAGAGTGTGGTCACCGAACAAATTAAAGGCGTAAGTGAATGTACCACGTTGTTTGGAAAATCACAAACGATGCATGGAATCAATGTTTTCCCCTTAGACAACAAACCCAACGTCAAATTGGAGCACGACCCAGAACACATGGTCATGCACACAGGAGATTCCGTCTCCTACAGCTGTCATGTCAACACCTCCTCTGGGTGGGAGTATGTGTGGTACAAAGATGACACTCAGCTCAGTGTATCGGGAAAGAATTACACCATAAATTCTGTGAGGAAATCAAACAGTGGATCATACAAATGTCAAGCAATCAGAGGGGAAACTACTGGTATCTTCAAGACGGAACAAAGTCAGGCTTTAAGGCTCCGAGTTGAAGGTATGTTTGTTCAGCTCCCTTGTAAAAGTCACCTGCAGTATGTGTTTCATTGGTAACCCTTTGTATAAAATACGATTGCTTCTGCAGAACGGCCATCAGCAAATATAATCGTGTTAACTGGTTGGTCCGAGGTCTTTGCCACTGACAGTCTCATGCTTAAGTGTGAGGTGAAAGGCAGTGAGGACATGTGGAACTACACATGGTAATAACTTAATGACTAAGCCACTTTCATTTATGCTGTTTATAAAAACACTGCGACATGACATCCAATACAAGAGCTTGATCAAAACGTACGCCTGTGAAGATAATAATGCTCCCTTTAATTGACTCTGCTTCATTCGCTCAATCTACCTCAAGCTTCATTCTCTCAATCTACCTCAAGCCAGCTGTTGGGGACAGATGGCTTTCCCACTGAATTTTGGTTCTGCTCCAGGGTTCCTTAAATGGGGCGTTTCACCTTGCATTCCATCACCTACTGATCCTTTCCAAAAAAAATGGAATATCATGGAAAAGTTTATTTATTTCCATAATTGCATTCAAATCATTTACTTTCATAAAGCATAGCTTCAGGGCCCACAATTGAAACAATTTCAAGTATTTATTTGTTTATTTTTACATCATTTGGGCTTCCAGCTCATAAAACCCACAAAATCAGGAATTCAGACATGTAAATTACCATTTACTTCTCAGTTTTTGGAAAGAGAAAAAAATAAATAAATTAGGATCACATTAAATCAATCAAAATACGGTACTTTCAGAACGATTTGTTAATCTTCAATACTGGTTTGGGAATCCCTTTGCACTGTGGCATTGAGGCAATCAGTCTGTGGCATTGCCTGGGAGTTATGGAAGGCCAGATTTCCTTCATGCTTGCTGTCAGTTCTTCTTTGTATTTGGTTCCGGTGCGCCTCATTTGCCTCTTGATAATACCCCATAGATTCTCAATGGGGTTTAGATCCGGCGAGTTGGCCGGCCAGTCAAGCACTGTGATGGCATGGGTATCGAACCAGGTTTTGGTGCTTCTGGCAGTATGGGCGGGGGCCAGATCATGCTGGATGATGAAATCTGCATCAAATTCTCAGCAGAAGGAATCCTGAAGTACTCTAAATCATTCTGCTGAACTGTTGCGGTGACCTTGGATTTAAGCAAGCAGAGTTTACCAACACCTGCACTGGACATTGCACCCCAAATCATGACTGACTGTGGATATTTCACACTGGACCTCAAGCAGCTTGGGTTCTGTTCTACACTTGTCTTCCTCCAAACCCTTGGTACTTGATTCCCAAATGAAAGGCACACTTTACTTTCATCAGAAAAGAGGACCTTGTACCAATGGCCGACAGTCTAATCCTTCTTCTCCTAGGCCCAGTTGAGACGCTTCCTATGTTGGCTTAGGCTCAGAAGCGGCTCGACCCGAGGAACCCAACAGTTGTAGCCCATCTCCCAGATGCGTCTGAATGTGGTGTTTTTTGAAGCTGTGACTCCTGCCTCATTCCACTCTTTCTGGATCTCTGCTAGATTCTTCAATCTTCTCTGTTTGCTAATCCGCTGAAGCCCACAGTCATCTCTTTTGCTGGTGCATCTTCTGCTGCCACATTTTGTCCTTCCACTAGACTTTCCATTGATATGCTTGGACACAACACTGTGTGAACAGCCAGCCTTCCTTAGCTATTAACTTTTGTGGCTTACCCATCCTATGGAGGGCATCAATGATGGTCTTCTGGCCAGCTGTCAAGTCTGCAGTCTTCCCCATATTGAACCCAACTGAGACAATTGAACCAAACTGAATCAATTTAATGACACCTGGGGAAACCGGTGCAGGTGCTTAAAAATAACCAAATAAATACTTGAAATTGTTTAAATTGTGGGCCCAGAATCTATTATCTATGAGAGTTGGACTTTTTGAATGGAATTATGGAAACAAACCAACTTTTCCATGATGTTCTAATTTTTTGGAAAGGGTCTGTAAGTGTTCGTTCATGTGGAGCTCTACTGTGTTGATTTGATACAACGCTTATACTGGATGTCATTAGATTGTGCAGGCGTACCTAATGTGGTGGCCAGCATGTGAAATATTCTTTTTCAACAAACAGGTTCACCAAAGGGGAACGGCTCATGAACTCGTCATCCGACAAATACACGGTTACGCCTCAAAATGACCCTGAGCAGAGCCAATACATTTGCCAGGGTATTCGCAGCGGGCGGCCTTCGTACTCCAAAGCCAGTGATCCACTCGCAACTAGGAACCTGTGTAAGTTTTGAAGGCCACGTGGATGTGTGATGGCTTTACACCAGCAACTACTTCCTCACCTTCGTTTTTGGCTTTGATTACCTTGTAGTACTGAAGAGGCGGGTGCTCCTTTCCATCTCTGGCTGTATCTTCTTCGGCATCGTTGCCGTTTTCTTCGGCTGCCTTGTTCTCAGAGTCACCAGAAAACCAGGTGTGCTGACCATTTTGTGCAGGGGTTCTCAAACTTTTTCGGCCCAGGGAAACATTACAGGGGAGAAGGACTCCATCATAATCCTAATGCCAATTAAACATAACGACCATGTGCACCCCTAAAGCCATGGGAATTATGTATTTTTGAACGTTTCAACGTAAACATACTTTCATCCAGGTCATTATATTCTCAGGGCATTGAATAGATCGTAACTGGCCTGTTCGGGTTGTCTTTGACGTTTCCGTCCGAGCAGGCTTCATCGGCTCATGCTCAAAGGCTAGCTAAGACAGCGCTAATCGGCGAAACGTAACTGTCACAAAGAAATTTAATCGCCAGTGAACCGTGTCACAATGTTGTGGATATAACAGCCAATCTAAAATGCACGAGGCAATCAACAATGCAGAAGCGGAAGTATGTACATATTGTGTTTTACAATCAAACTCAACTCTGTTTATAATTTCATATGTACCTGTGCGTGGAAGGCAAAGTGCTACGAGTCTGTCACGGAAATGCACGGGTGCCGTCAGTGAATGGGGAGATCGATCGTTGCCAACAGCTTCTCAGAATATCCACACTCCTTTATTGTCGCCCGTTTCTTTGTGGTCGTCCGCTTCTTCCTTGACAATCGCCCCATGTTTTTGTGGTTCAGTAAAAAAATACTAATTCAGTACAGTATACTATGTATGTGGAACCTCACTACAGGGTCGCAGGTTTTCCGTAGCAGTGCATTAGTAAATGTGTGGTGTACTTGGTGTGCGGCGACAATTTGCTAACTGTAATTTCTTCGCAATGGTCCATTTCAGTCGCATTCAGCTGCATCACTCGGTGTGCGGGGGATCTTAGACAACCCGAACAGTCCAGTTACAATCGATTCAATGCCCTGGGAAATTCAAACCTATTTATGACCTGTTTAATAGATAGGATCTTAAATTTAATTCATTTCAATATTCATCAATCTTTGCTAGGTGATGTGCACTGCTTCCACTAACAACATGGCTGCGAAGAGAGAGGAACTAGTTTACAAAAGCACAGTCAGTGAGAGGGAGGAGTCATTGCTTTAGTATGGTTGTTTTAGGTATGACCTTTGATTTTTTTTTTAAATGATACGACAAAATGTATTGCAAATCCAATTATTTTGAGACCACCCCAGTTTGAGAACCCCTGATTTTGAGGAATTTCAAACGTGAGCCTGTGACCAGATGTCTTTTCTGATCGTGCAGCGGACGATGTTGAAGGGCCAGAGGAGGGCGAGCTCTTCCTCACCATGGCTCAGCTCAAGGACCGCGATGGTATAGCGACACAGGCCAGAGTCTATTTCCTCAATTTCAATGACTTATTTGGAAGCTATTTGAGAAAAAAACATTCACAGATTGGGTAAATCTAGGCGTTGGCACTCATGTGTTTAAGTTCCTCTCTCACACTTGCAGATGCTCCTTGTCCACTGGTTGATTACATCACAGATGTGGAATTAAATCCTCCAGCAAAAGGTACAGGGCAGCTGAATCAATGTTGTTGCGTCACTCAGCTCGCTCCTCACTTATGCTTGTTCAAATAAAATTCCACCTCCAGAACAAGCGGACATTATTCGCACTGAAGCAACAGTAACGTCACAAGATGACCAAGGTAAGGTTGCGGCGGTGCATACTGTGGTAGTTACGATAAAAAGTACACTAAAGGAGCTGTCGGCTTTCTGTCTCTTTATGTCCACAGCTGTGACGACGAAGAGCAGTGAAAGACTTCCAGAGGTGGAAGGCGCTCTGGTTTCCTTTCAGCGCTGAGCCGCCAAATATGTTTGTGTTAAAGTATTTGAAACCTTCATGGATCCGCCATGGAAAAAGTTTGTGAACATAAGAACATGTCGTTGCTGTCGGGCGGAATCCTCACATCTACCAAATCACTGCTTTTCACGACTGTGGTTACATTATCTTTCCAAACTCTTTTTCAAAGCTCTTGGAGCCATGAGTGATGCAATAAATTTAAAAAAATAGCTGACTAACTCATGTATTAGGCGGATATAAATCTGCAAACAAATTTACCTTTGTGGCTGACCAGTTCCTTCTGCCCCAAAGCATTACAGTGATCAATTTTAATGACTTCGGGATGGACCAATAGTATTGATTTGTGAAAAAATATTAAATTTACCATCATTGGTCATACGAGGTTTCCGACCAACAGCGATGATATGAGCGTGGGCATCAGTGAAAAGAGAAACTATTTAACTGGTGGTGCAAATGAAAAGTCAAATGTCCACTGATAAAGACGGTAAATTATATTATTTGCTTTGAATTGTATTTTTGTTAATGAACTCATTTAGGTACTGTTAAAATATTGTGGAACATTACTTTCATACCGTACTGTATAATGTAAGCCGAGTGCTGTATACACAGTTATTGCAACAAACACCAGATTAGACAGTTATGATAAAGTCAAAGGACAGGAACTGTGCCTTTAATGTGAATGTGACACCAGTTTGTTCTCTGTCTGTCTAATGTGACTTGTTGAATAAAATGTGATGAATAAAGCTACAATAAAATAAAAATAAAAAAGAAATACACTTGAAGTAAAACTTTGTCTCCCAATGAAATCATCACCCCAAAATGTTCAAAATATTCCACTGGAGGAGAAATTCTGTCCACACCTGTGACAGGGGGAAAAAAAAAAATTATTCATTTTTTTTTTTTTTTTTTTTTTAGAAACTGAAAGACTTCAAAACAATACAAAGTGATCTGTCCGGCTTACTTCTACTTGAGGATATCAGCCAGTTTCTCCACATAGTAGTTGTAGTTCTCCTGACAGTCCTCCCAGGGTGTAAAGCTCTGGTCCCCCTTCTCCACGTAGGTCTCCCAAACATGCTGGAAGTCAGAGGGCTTCATCATCCTCAGTTTGCATCCAGCGCTCACCAGGGCCTTCAGCCCCTCCACTAACTCCGGCTCCTCGCATTCAAAGAGGCGAGAGCAGAATACACAGAGACGGAGCTTCTTGCGTTGTCGGAGGATGTTGGCCAGCTTGGCTGTGCAGGCCACACAGGGACTGGATGTCACGTACCATGTGACGTCGTATTCCTGGGAGGGGTTACTGTCAGGGAGCACCTTGAAAGGTAAGAGGGGGGGCAAGAAAATGATCAAGACTACACGCACCGGTTCAGTGCTGGTTCAATCGGGAATTCACTGAGTAAAGCAATCTAGCAAGAGCTGAACCCGACTGTAATGAAACAGACAACGACTTTCTTTTATTTATTGCTAATTCTCTGATGTCTTTCTGAAATCAGTTTAATACAGTAAATAAACTGAAAAACATAGAGGAACCCTCCCTAAATAATTGTACTCATTCACTGCCAGCCTTCCCGGTTAACATGGATCTTCGACTTTAAAGCCGTCAACGGCAGTGAATGTGTTTTAATGATCACGCATGCTTGACTCCATGTACACTATGCGCTCCAACATGCGCTGTCAGATTTTCATCCTTATTTCTTTTCACTTCACTTCTCAAAACTCCAAACTGAAAGTTTAGATGTCACCTTATCTGGTTTCTCACCAAACTTTGTGCCGACGAAGTGGGGAAAAACAGCGTCAGCTAATGACTAAATCAATACAGAGATGATGTATGTTTAATGTGTTCAAAAAATATATATGTTCCCTTATGAAAAGAGATAAAAGCATGACCAGCTGAGGCTGGAGAACATTACTTGCTGAAAGAAAGCCTCTTCAGCATGAGCTGTGGCATGTTCATCCTCCAGGTAGCCTTTCAAAGGCTCTGTGCTGCCCCCTGGCGTGTCCACTCGGTAGCAGAGCAGGGTCTTGTTCCTGCCGGACGAGTACTCCACGTTCCTGAACTGAAACTTGAAGTAGAACGGGCTCATCTGCGTTCTGGTTGGAATTTAAAAAATAATAATAATAATAAATAAAAATGTCTGTAAATTCATGAGCACATTGCAAGCTTTTTGAGCAAGGCCAAATTTATACATTTTATAAATTTTATAAATTTGGGATTTTGGCGAATAAAAAAAATAAATAATAATAATTCATAAAAATGTAATTAAATTAAAAAAAGAAAAAGTGGTTGCAAAAGTAGTCACACTTAATTAGAAGAATAAGTAAGTACAGATGTGTAAAAAAAAGACTAGTAAAATTAGAAATACTGACTCAACTCCTGTAGACTACTTAAATACTGTAAAAGTAAAACAAAGTACAGACTCTGAAATGTATTTAAGTAAAAAGGTAAAAATATGATTTAACTGTCGGTTATATTCAATACCAGTTTTGAAAAAAGAAGTCACACAAAATGGTTTCCCTCTATAATTAACTCGCATAGTCAAATGACGCTAGCTAGCTAGCATTGGCTCGACGTTTATGCTGTGAAAACAACGTTCCCAACGCTTTGCTAACATTGTAAATTGACTCACAAAAAAACTTAATTACTTTGATCACTAAAAACAATACGCCTTACTTTGATGTGTTTTGGGGATTAGAGTGAGAATGTTTGAACGTCAGAAGCTGGTGATTATTTTTAGGCTGCCACAAAATGCTTCTTGTATCCGACATCAAACAATTGTCTCGAAAAAGACCACACATGCGGCTATACAGTATGACGTACAGTAGGTGTTTTTCGAAATATATCCCTATTCATTGAGCGTATGTACACAGGCAAAGGAACAAATACAGCAGGTAAGCGAGTATCTTACCCACCCTGTGACGATCTCAAACGGCGGCAGTTCAATGGGCTCGAACTCGGCATTTCCATCACTTTTCTTCACCTGCACGCCCGCTGCCCCGGCAGCTTCCCCGTTCTTCTTGTCCTCAGCCACCGCGCACGGCTCAGGGGTTGTCTCCGGCTTTTTGACAACTTTGTCCTGCTTTTTCCCGCATTTGGCCTTTTCTTTGTCCTTCTCGTCATTGGTTTTGCCTTCCGCCTTCTTTTCCTTTCGCTTGACACTGACCCGGCCGGTTCTGTCGGCCATGATTTTGCAGGAGCAAGTGAGTGTGTTGGATGAAGACAAAGGGGGGAGAGAGAGCGGATCGGATACAAGTGGACTGATAACCCGAGTGCATCAACAGAAATAGAAGCTATTGTCATCTGAGTCATACCGTGCACGTCTGGCTGGGGCAGGCTCGGCGAACCCGCTCCTCCCCCTCGGCCCCCATCCATGCCTTGGATGCTGAAAGGCCAGGAGATAACAAGACGGAGCATTTTGAATGCCATACGTATAACTGGCAACACTGTAAAGAAACGCTCTCTTTACAAAGGGGGGCCCCGATCCATTTTCAGCTGACCGGGTGTCGCAATACTTTTTTCAACATACTGTTCAGTCAGTGGATTAGCCTGCGACCCCTTGGAACAAAAGATACCATCCAGTCCCCGACCTCTCCTAACTGTCAGCGGTCAGCAACCGGCAGGTTATTAATAACCATGCGTGTGTACAGGGTTACCAAGGCTCTCTCGACACAGAACCATAACTTTTGTTTTTGGCAACTGGACTGTCCTGCGGCACTAAGTAATAAGCCACCTAAGCCGCCAGCCCCCTAAATAGTGGAGTCCAGACAAACATGATGCCTCTCTGTGTTATAAATAGCAAAGGGAAAACACCAGGGTGGGCCAGTGTACATGTGCCTGTGTACAATCAAGCCATGAAATGTCCCTGTATCAATATCGTCGGTCGAGTGGGGGAGGGGAAGAATTGGTTTTGTAACTGCACATGAATATGGCCCTGCGCACTGCCGATGTAATCACTTGGCATGAGGGGGAGGGAGCAGGGGCCTGCAATTACAATTTACACTTTCCTCCCGTCGCTCAGCCTCACTCTCGGCCAAGTAATTCATCTGAGAGGCAGTTACCAGGTGGTCTAACGCAAATGCATGAGCTGTCACAGGAGTACACAGATGTTATACTATGTAGAACCAACAACAACACCTTCCAACCAAAAACACCGATCACACCTTACTGTTACATACAAGAACTCATGATGCCTTACACCCAAGAATCACGGACACCTTAGATCCTAGAACCTACGGCACATTTCATCCTTCCACCATAAATCCTACTTTACCTCACACCCTATGACACCTTACATAAAAGAACTCATGATGCCTTACACCCTAGGACCTGTGACACCTTACACCAAAGCACCTAAGACACCTGAAACCCTACAACCACCGACACCTTAGACCAACATATTACACCATATCCAACAACACCTTACACCATCGAACTAATGGCATCTTACGCACTAGAACCAACAAACCCTTACACTCAATAGCCAAACATGCCTTACACCCTAGAATCTGTGACTCCTTAAATACAAGAACACATGATGCCTTGAAGCGCCTACGACTCCTAATACCCTAGAACCTATGACATGTTCTAAAACCTACAGCACACTAGATACTAAAACTACGACACTTTACATGCAAGTACCCATGACACCTCCCACCCTATAATCAACGACACTTTAAATGCTAGAAGCTACGACACCTTGCACCGTAGAACCGATGAAACCTTTAACCTAGAAGCTACACCTTGCACTGAAGTACCTACGACACCTTAAACCTTACAACCAAAGACAATTTACATCCTAGAACCTACAACACCTTAATTCTTAGATCCTGTGACAA
Organism: Phyllopteryx taeniolatus; assembly: GCF_024500385.1. Classification (NCBI taxonomy): domain Eukaryota; kingdom Metazoa; phylum Chordata; class Actinopteri; order Syngnathiformes; family Syngnathidae; genus Phyllopteryx; species Phyllopteryx taeniolatus. Next base: position 1,557,656 of record NC_084502.1, read on the forward strand.
CTTACACCTAAGAACCAACACCCCTTCAGCCAAGGACATCTTATACCCTAGACCCTACAGCATAGTCAACCCTTGATTTATACTTGAGAATTTAGAATACTATACACCCCATAGCCGCCAACATATGATTATTTAGTGAGAACTGAAAATCAGTCAAAAAGTTGCTTTATAATATGATGCCTATGCATTGTTCATTACTGTACAATAGGAAGTAAAGGTCATTTATTAAGTGCTTGTGATGAGGCATACACAGAGAAGCAAAATATTGATGTTAGTGGGTAATGCATTGTCATATAGGCAGTTTAAAAAATCAAGTACATAAACTTTTCGTTTTGATATATGTCAACTAACAAGGAATCATATGCAAAAGTGTTACGTTTAATGTTGTCATTGGTTTGATAATGGGTTCATTGTCTTGGGGGCTGGCTGGATAAAGATAGTGAGGATAAGTAACTCCCTTCATTCCTTAGCATGTGTTGTGATATTTTGTATAAGGCTGTAAACAGCGAGACTATGTCCATAATAATCTGTAATTAGCTTTGAGGTAGATTAGTGTCTCCAGGTTCTTTGGTAAGAAACGTCCTCTCTCGGGCCGCAGACAACGCTCGGCCTTGCTGAAGATGCTTTCCACGACGGTGCTACAAGCAGGTATGGTCAACGCCCTCTTGGCCACCTGGGCAAGGAGCGGGAAGTCAATTGCTTTACGTCGCCAGTAATGCAACGCTTCTTCATCCGTGGGTTCCTCTCGCAAGTAGATGGCTAGCTCCTGCTCCAGGCTCTTGGCCTGCATCATGGGTCTCTGTTTGATGAAAGAGAACAGCTTGCAGGGCCGAGCCAGCGATGACACGGGCGATGGCGCCGGGCCTGGAGACGCGCGGGAATGAACAAGTCGTTCTGCGTTGGAGTCCATGGAATATTTGGATAATTCTTCGAGAAGAACTTGTCTGTGCCACTCAGGGTCGCTGCTCCACGTGAGCTTGAACTGGGGGTCGAGGGTTGTGGCGGTGATATAGAGCGGGTCCTCCAGGATCGGGGCGAGTCGGCGCTCTGCGGCCTGGCTGAGGCTCGCCATGAGAGAGGGGCAATGGGGGGTGGACGTCTCCGAGAGATGCTTGCGTAAGCCCAGAACGCATGGGAGTGCCAGACTGATGGATACATGTCTGTCTGTCTGTGTGTCTGCCTGCCCTTCCCCACAAACCATGTCCCAGGCTTCCATGAAAGGCTCCAAAGTGTCAGCGAGCTCCCTGAGCAGTGCCGTCTCTGGAACGCCTAGCACCATTTCCCCAGGTCCGCTCATCTCCTCCAAAACGTCCACAGACTCCAGCAGCTGACGAAGCACCTGCATCCCAACACAGATAAACCGTTAGACAACAACCTCGCGATACAACATTTGATTGCATCTACCTCAAGATATCTGCCACAGTTTTACTGCTTTGGGGCGGAACAAGAAATTGTAGCAGCAGAACGGATTGATTTGAGGATTTTCTTCCTTGGCCATCTTGCTTCAATATCAATCAACATCAGTATGAATCCCTTGATTGCACTGCAAGGGGACATTCAATTCAGACTAGGACAGATGTTAGAGTGAGGCGACTATGCCTTGAGTTGGGGTCCAGGAGCAGTTAGGGGTTAGTGTCTTGCTCAAGGGCACATCGACAGTGTTCAGGAAGTGAACTAGACTCTCTGCAGCAGGGGTCACCATCATGGTACCCACAAACACAAGGTAGCCCCCTAAGAACCACATGGGTGGTCTACGGGCCTATTTGAAAATTGTTCACCAGTGACTGGACATTGTGATTTCCTAGGAATAACAATATGGTGTGAGAACAAGCAAGAATCCCTGACAATTACTACGTCCTCTTTTGACCTTAGCTACCTTACCCATTTTGTGTTTAAAATGAATTCATAAGTTGCAGATAGGAAGCAGGAAAATTATCCCTGCGATAACTTGGGTAACTGTTAGAGCAATTAGTCAGCTAATATTTATACCTTAAGCTGGGCGGCCCAGTCTCGACTCGGTGGCGATGCGCTTCCTTGGCCCCAAATCACCATTCCAGGACCTTCAAACACCTGACTCAATTTCTCCGGTGGAACCACCGTTGTGATGTAGCTATAGAAGCGACCGGCTTTGGCCAGCGCAGAAGCGAGCTGCGTGCAAGAATGCAAACCCTCTCTGACACATAGGCTGAGAGACCGAGAGAAGCAGTCCACACGACAGACACCGAGACCCCGCTCCCACGAGTCTTCCCATGCTTCCTCTCCAGCGTGACCGTTCCTAATGCTTCCCTCCGGGTGGTTACGGCTTTCGGCGTCGTCTTCGTCATCCTCCTCTTGGCAGAAACCGGGGAGACAGCATGGCTTCACGGTGGTCGTAGCGAGAAGCGGGTCAGCGACCACACGGAAGGCTCTTCCGGACACACCGTGAGAGTGACACACTTCGTCAAAATCGGAAAGAACCCGATTGCCAGTGAGGGGAAGGCACGCCAGGAGAGCTGAGCGCATCTGCCACTCCAACGACAGAAAGTGGCAGGTGACACCAAGGTAACTAAAGAAAGAGAGGTCAACTCATAAGCCTCGGATAAAACCAACGATCACGGTGCTAGTATTGTTTGTGTTTGCCGTCCTTACCCTAACGTGGCTGCGGATGAGGCCCTCCAGACATCCAGGCTGAGGCTGAGGGCGTGTGCTGAAGCCAGGGCCTGACGGATAGTCAGCTGGGCCTGGTAGGTGTAGGCCGGGAGGAGCTGGTTCTGGATGTAGTACTGGGGATCCGGGGTGTAACGTGGCTCCAGAAACTGAAGCAGCACTCTGAAGCCGCAGTTTTCAACCATGGAAACTGGCTGCAGGTCGTGAACGATCATTTTAGCGATTGCCTCACTTATCATCACCTGTGGTTATATTCATGCGAAAAAAAAGGTCAGTTATTTGTCTGGCCCTCCGTGGAGCCCTGGCCTCTGTTATCTACAGTCCACTACCTACTCTTCAAGCCAACACCATCTTTCGAATCCTGTTTATCTCTCCCCTTTTTGTCAGTTAAATGTGGTTGTTAGACATCTATCATTCATTTAAATTGGATGGTAATTATACTGTATCGTCTTTTAATTTTTTTAAACACAGTATGTCCTTTTTAAGCCTTCGGTGGCTGGAATACCACCCACCCGTTCGTCGCTGGGCTTTTCCACGCCGCAATAACGGGGCACGCTAAAGCGGCCACGCCGGTGCGAAGTCACTATCCACATGCTGGCGGTCACATTGGACACCCCCCCCCCTTACGCTTCCATTTTCCCTCTGTGACGTACGCGCACTCATGGCTGACAATGAGGCGCTCTAAAGAGGCCACGCGATCTGACAATCCAAAGGGAAGATACATTTTCCAGGTGTACGCGTAGCTAGTGAACTAACTGCACGTAGCAACTGCGCCGGATAACCGCTGATGCGCTTAAGTTCTTATATAATGGGGGAGGGGCAACTTATGCTGGACTCCAACATGTGTCACACGGCACGACCGAAGAACCCGGAAACTGAAGTGGTGAAACACCATTTAACACTTTATCGCCTCAATTCAGTACTGGATAGTTCTCGATCTTTGCACGTTTTCAGGAATTATCTTGTACAGTTTGTCTGTACTTAGAACAAATCTCTCAATTCACTTCAACAAAAATCCGACGTGTGCTGTCTTTTTGTTTCTCTCAAGCCCTACTTTAACCACTATGTGACTTCACTTCTATCAGCAATGGGACGAGTTCTGTTTCTTAGGACCTTAAAAGAGAATGCACTTTCAGTTTAGTCGGACCTGTTACAATGACAATAAGGACATTGTTATTCATATTGGGTGGCCAAAAATAACATCTGCATTTCTTTCCATCCTCTACTGGTTAGTCACAGCAAGCCAAGTTCGACTTAATGGCGGAGCTGTGGCTCTAAATGTGCTGATGTGCCGTAGCCCACCTGACGTGGATCGTGCTTGTCAAACTTGCTTAATCCTCCTGCTCCTCCGTCCAGGGTCCCCAGCCCTCCAGCACCTCCCACTCGGGCGCCCATAGGGAGAGCGTAGCGGCCATTCCCTCCGTTGGGCGCCAAAGTGTGCATGGCCGCAGAGGGGTAGCCTTCTCTCTTCATGTCCTTCCTTTTGACAAAGTCATCATACATGGCCTGGTGCTTGCGCTGCACGGGAGCCACAACAGCGTTACTGCGCTGACTGCAGGACCACACGGGGATCATTGCAGAATTGGAGGACAATTCAGCTAACAACATTTTGGAAAAACGAAACATTTAGTTTTTGCTTTTTTCCTTCAAGAAACACAGATAATAAGCAGTCATATAATTTGATTCGCCCAGTTCAACCATCAACATTACACTTTTTTTTTTTTTTTTTTTGCAGAGATCTTATTTGTTATATCATAAATTTTTCTGCGTTTGGGACAACTCTTAACAGATAAACAGGCATCTAAAAAACAAAACAAAAAAATATTGCTGAAAAAAAGATTTTTTTGTAAAAAAAAATATATATATTTTATTCCATTCATTTTCTATACCTACATGTCCCCCCACACGTTTACAGTTCAGTTCCTTTTTGACATGTCGTAACACGTTTTTCTGCGCTGCGTTCCCATCAATCACATACGGAGATGACACAAACGTATGCTGAAAACATTTGGAGCAAAACAGCCTGCAAGAGGCAGAAAACCTTGCGTGGAGTTTTCCAAACAAGCAATGTCAGAAAAGCTTACACTTTGATAATGTAGCCAATTCATAATAAATTAGGAGGTGACGGTAAGGGATAATGCGGAACGATTGGATCGTTATTGTCGAAATTACATCACCCACAGCTGTTTTGGTATTTTAATACACTGTTTGTATCAATAAGTAACAAGTGTGACCTGTGAGGCCGCAAGTTGAGAATGAGTGAGCTGAACTATTTATCCATTTGCATTAACTTATTCTGTTTGTGAAAACTGCGGATTTCGGAATTAGTGACCCTCGTATCACGTGTTGAGCGGTGTGCTCCAGATTTCAAACGTGGACCTGACACTCGAGTTTTGGGAACAACCGGGCTTGTGTTTCATTCAAAACATGTCGGAAAAAGTTTTCCTAAACCCAAGCTGATGTTCACCAATGCCTAGTTTTGCTTGAAACCCATTTTTTGGCGGCTTTCATGGATGACTGATGTAATTAGAAAAAAGAAAAAAAATCACATTTGGAAGGCTGAAATCAGAAGAGTTGGACTTTCTAAAATGATTTTAAAAAATGGATCAGAACCTTCTAACTTCCTTTTCATTTTGTTTCCTATAAGCGTGCTGGCAAGAGAAAGGTTTTCCTGAATTTTTGCGCTCAGTGTTGCCATTGGACATTTAATTATCTGGCCTTGCATTCTTGTCATTACCGCAATCCAGATTTGACAGTTTGATTATTTAGTACTTTGGCCACTATGGAGAGGAGCAATTGAGTGCCAGAGGATGATCTTTAAGATCAGAAAAGTTGTCTTACGCTTGAAAAATTTGACCCCCCCCACCTGGCCTCCCAACCCCCAGCGCGTCACCCTCCTCTTCTGAAGTAATGGCTATACGCCCCTGGGCGGACGGAGGCCGGGGTGGGCAGAAAATGTCCTCCAGTTCGGGAATGACCATCTTCTTCGTTCGCGTTGCGTTTTGGGGGAATTACCTTAAGATGCGTGACGAAGTTGGACGTGACGCTGCGCTTGGCCTGGATTCTTGTGCCACACGCCTTGCAGTTGGATTCGATTTTGCCATTCTCGCCCTCGAACACAATATGAAAGTAATCCAAAATAGACACCTTGGAAACGGACGCCATGGGCGCAAACACTCCCGGCAGTCTGCGCCCCAATCCCAAATCGAGTTACGCGATCAAGGACGACGATGATGATGAGGATGATGAGGATGATGACGGGCTTGATGATGAGAGCGGTCCTTCGCCGGCGTGTTTACATCCCGGCCCCCCGGTCACGCAAATTAAAAAAAAAAAACATATATATATATATATGTAAGTATTTACATATATATAAAAAGGGGTGCAACAAAAAGACACAAACGCAGGAAATGGATCGCTTACACATCCGGCAAGCAAACGGAAGCGACTGCGGATGTGACCGGCAGCACAACCGCGAGGGGACGCAGGAGCCGAGAGCGCGCGCGTGCGCGATTGCGGAACAGGAAGTCCACGCAAGTGTCATTTCCGGTTGGCGCTTGAACCGATGCGCCGTCCCTTGACGTCACTCAGCGAGTTTCAGACAATATCGTCTGCTGTGTTGTACTCCGACTACAACTCGTACTGCTACTATGCCGCACAACTGTCAAAATCACGAACTGTGGCAGCAGCCGCCATGCATGCTGTAAATTCACTCATTCGTTCAATAAATAAATGTTTAAAAACAAACAGTTCTTAAAGATTAAATGCCAGTGTAATCTGCCAAAACAAATACAACTAAAGGCACTTGTCAGGGACAGTTTGCAGTTTTAAAACCTCAAGCAAGATTTCCATGTAGCCTCACTTCGCTAAAAAAAAACACTTCGACAAAATAGCAGTGCTTGCAGTAGTCAGCTAGCATTAGGAATTCAACAAGCCGACGTTAACCACGGCCGCTACGTTGGTAGCATGATTCACTCATCATAACTTGTGAACTATAGCAATAAATGTTACCGGTTTGGCGTTTTGGAATGTACAATTGTGCTAGCAGTAGTCAGCTAGCATTAGCAATTCAACACGCCGACGTTAACCACGGCCGCTACGTTGGTAGCATGATTCACTCATCATAAAATGTGAACTATAGCAATAAATGTTACCGGTTTGGCGTTTTGGAATGTACAATTGTGCTAGCAGTAGTCAGCTAGCATTAGCAATTCAACAAGCCGACGTTAACCACGGCCGCTACGTTCGTAGCATGATTCACTCATCATAAAGTGTTAACTATAGCAATAAATGTTACCAGTTTGGCGTTTTGGAATGTACAATCAATTACTCAGCTTCCGCTTGCTAGTCTTATGCCCAGTTGTTAGCAAACGAGAAACAGGCATTTATTTTATTTTCCGGAGGTGAATATTCCAAAATAGTTTCAGCAAAGCTCCTGAAGCTTGAATCAAGGCAACTAGACTCGTCTTGATTTTACAATTATTATTTTGTATGTTCCCCCCACCGCAGATTTTATTAAGCACAGTCAACAACACATTTACAATGAAGGATGACTCATAAATCAAGAACAACCAAATGATTATTTTCATCTTCAGCGTCCTGGTCTGTCATCCTTTGTCCTCTTTCTCTCATCTTTCTCTCGAAAGCAGCGCTTTAGCTCTTGCCTGGTGTTTAAAATGAGCACTTGAAGAGTTGCAATCTCGGCAGACAGCTCAATGACTTAAAAAAAATAAAATAAAAAAAAAAAAGAGAGAGCACAAAGAATGGGCTTTCATTAGTCGTCCGCAGTGTAATCTACTACTTGACACATTCGAAGGCTGTACATCATCAGCGGATAATAATTACTATAAGAATAATGTAATAAATTCATTCATGTAATGAAAATTTCATTGGTTTACATGATCAGCTGATAATGGCTAGGCATTTTATTTTATTTGTTTTTTTTATTTTGTTTAAATATGTCATTTTTGTTTTGTTATAGAAAGCAGAGCGGTTGTATCAGTCTTGGAAACATGAATATATATATATTTTTTTTCCATACAACAGTTTTCATTTTCCATACCTGGAAATTTATGAAATCAAATTCCATACTTTCAATTTTGCGCAGGAACCCTGGTTCTAGAGCACAGGTGTCAAACTCAAGGCCCGGGAGCCAAATCTGGCCCGCAAAGTCATTTCATGAGGCCAGCGAATGCAAATCATCTTTGTCAACTTCCATGATTATTGCTCAAATTCTCATAAAATCATAACAATAAATAGTATCGTTGAGACATTGCAAGCATTTTCTGTTTACGGTAACTTGAACAATAGTTGAACAAACTATTATCCTTGACTTCTGATTTCAAAACTAGGTATCCATCAATTTGTTGCGTGTATGGAATAATGAGGTGACTAAACATTTGTATGGTTTCACAGTCAACGGCCCTCTGAGGGCAACCGTGACTACAATGTGGCCCGCGACAAAAATGAGTTTGACACACCTGTTCTAGAGGGAGCGCACACAAAAAATGCATGTGGATGTAGACAGCTGAGGAAGGCATTTTCTTCTACTTGAACAAATTCGATTTGGACTTTGGTTCATCACCTTGCTTGAATGACAACTGGGCTTGTTTCAGGGATTGTGGCACCAAAATACCAAACCAATGAAGTGGGTTTCGCTGAGGATTCTGTTCACTTTTTGAGGCTGGAAGGTCTTCAGGTGATGTTTTACGACTTAATTCTTCAACTGCTTCCTTTTCACCGCTAACGTTTTTAGGTTTTATTCTTCTTCTGATGCCTGTGGGAGGGGGGGGGGGGGGGGGGGGGGGGGGGGACAAATCTAAAATGAAGAAAATGGTGTGAAAAGATACGACATACATTTTAAAATGGACCATAGTCCTACCTTCCTCTTGTGGGCCAATGTCTTCAACAGGTGCATTGGTGTAATGACACTCTCTATTATACTTTGGGGACTCACTGCAGAACTCGACATTTTCGTGAGCAAGTGTTCTGTACACACAAAGTCAAATCACTACCAATGGAAAAAACAGTCGTCCTTTTTGAATAAGTGAGAAATCATTTAATATCTAAATCATACTGGATTTCTCACCTTACACGAACAGAGACCAGTGGCTTTATCTCACTTGCATACTGAAGAGCTGACACTTGCTTGTTCCCCATGGAATATCGCGCCTTGGAAATGAAGAACCATCCCTGCAGAGAGCAGGAAATGGTGAGACTGCATGACACATGCGGAACAAAAGGAACACATTACAAACAAAAACTAGAGCAATATGCTGCCTACAATTACTGGTGCAGATAATGAATTGAACCTGCCTTGAGGATAAAAGACAGATATGACATGGTGGGGGAAAGCAGTGCGTACATATAACGTGCACACACAATGCTAACTTGTGGCCACAAAATACTCATTCGTGTCCCCGAAATACTGTGTGCATGAAATACTCATTTGTGGGTGTCATATCGTTCCTATAAACAACCTGGACGTCTCGGTAACCAAATGGAGCGCACCTTCGATAGAACATGCAGTACGCGACGTCCTTAGGGTAAAGCTTTTATTATTTATTTGTTTGTTTGTTATTTATATAAAGGCCAGACTGTCTAATATATAAATGTTCTCTACACCTGCCGTACAAATTCTAGAGAAGGTGCGCTCGATTTGTTTGACCCAACTGCCGAGCACGGAGCCACCGCTTCTCAATGAGCATTTTCTGCGCAGTGTATAATCTCCACTGTGGCCACAATTCCCATTAAATAGAAAACAAAGCTATCTTTGCGTCGCTACCTGCTCGATGAGGGAGTTGAGACGGGCTCGTTTTTCCTCCAGTAATTCCATCTGGTCCATGAAAGCAAGCATCTTTTCATCCAGTAATTGAGCAGATTCGTCCATATCTTTTTAAAAAAAAAAAAACTGGATTCTCGTTAAGTCTTATCTACCGTCTTTGGATTCTCGAGCACAAAACAGACAAATTTACTACGAGGGCACTAAACTACCGCAATGCGTCACGTGACAGTATATCACGTGCTGTATGCTCTGTCACGTGATATTGTATCGTAAATTCGATTGGTTTTTAACTAGCTGTCCAACGCAGAGAGTTCTACGCACAGACAAGTCCTGTACGATGCCTCATTGAGTGAGTTGGCTCCTTACTGCAAGACGTCACGCGTCTGCCATATTTCATGTGGCACATATTCCCTGTAAACCAACGCCAAGTAAATTGACTGAGCTTCAGAAAGCCACTTTCTTTTAAAAAAAAAATAGAACCTGTAACCGTTAGCCAAAAAAACCGGTGAATAACATTCGCAAAATTATGTTATGTTGGTTAATTACAATCAGAAGTCATTGTCATCTTAACGCTTATCTGAAATCTATATCTGCGGATATCAAGGAACAGACGGTGGCATAACTATTTTTCCACTTTCTGAAATTACAAACAATTGCAAAAAATCTGTTATATAATAATTGACGAGTAACAAATAACAATTACAATATATATATATATATATATATATATATATATATATATATATATTGGCTGGCATCCAGTTCAGGGTCTACCACGCATAGGCTCCAGCACTCCCGCGACTTGTGAGGATAAGCGGGTCAGAGAATGAATGGATGGACGCAAAACATCCAAAAAGAGCCCTTAAAAAAGCCAAAAGGGACCGTTCCCATACCGGGAGTCGAACCCGGGCCGCCTGGGTGAAAACCAGGAATCCTAACCGCTAGACCATATGGGACCTACTGACAAGAAATACACACTGACGTTATATCTACTTCAGTCAAGGTATCAGCTCAATGAATGTGAAGAACGAACAGATGAATGTACCGCGTCAACTACGTACTGACGAAAATAGTATATTAGTAAGTTTTATTTATTTAAATAAAAAAAATTCTGTTTCTGATTTAGTTTTATAATGTCAAATTTCTGATGAACGTTTATGTCACCCGGTAGCTCGCCGTGATCGTATAGTGGTTAGTACTCTGCGTTGTGGCCGCAGCAACCCCGGTTCGAATCCGGGTCACGGCAGGGTGAAAGTCCCTGACACGGCTTGGGCGGCTGTCTTTTTCTTGCGTTGTTCTGGTATCATTTAATCGTAAGTATCTTAACAATTTCATTGTTACACATTTTCGTCCCACTCAGATGTGTCCGTTTCATTGTTGTACGTTATGCACGTTACCTTTGGGATAGCTCGTATTTCAATGCATTCACTTTCACAAGTTGACTATAATACATTTACCTGGTGGAACCGAATGAATTTTTTTTTCGGGTTGTTTGTTTTGTTTTGTTTTTTACGCGTCGCAAATGTACAGCACTTTCGTGGCATTGACTGATGTCTTTTCTGATTGGCGTGTTCCATCGATGACGTTCATGTTCCGAGACGACGAACCAATCGGCTAGCCAGTATGTATCACGTGCTATGTGGCCCAACGAAGGGAGCAGTCTGATTGGTCAGCCGCGGGCTCTGCGTGTTTGAGATTATTATTAGTTTTTTTTTTTTTTTTAACACGCTGCACATGGCAGCTTCCTTAAACTGCAGCATTTCTTCTCAAATTTAGCCTTCTCAAGTCTTTGCTCTTCGTCACGAGTAAGAGCAAAAGACGCATTTGAAACGCGAAACCTAATTTTGTCTGCCAGTGTCATCACAATCAATCAGCTCGAAGGTAAATCCTACTCATTGATGAAGTTCGCTATCATAACGTGCAACACAAGTGAGTGACGTCCGCGTGCAAGCTATTGAGTTCCCTTCTTCCCTTGTTCAAAACAGGTGATGGAAGCCGCCTCAGCCTCCTCCGCGCCTCTTCATCCCTACTGGCCCAGGGATCTTGTCATCCCCGCGTATGTGGCCAACGATCGATCCATGGCGGAGATCCTGACGTTCCTCTTCTCTGCGTCCTCCGCGTTCCTGCTCGGGACCTGGATGATCGCCGGCCGGCTGGGCACCCCGCGGCGCCTGGCCGTGTGCTGGTTCGCCCTTTGTGGCTTCATCCACAGTGTGGTTGAGGGCTGGTTCTCTCTCTACTACGATGTTATTCCAGGAGATCAAAGCTTCCTGTCGCAGTTGTGTGAGTCCAAAGACGTGTTTTCGCTACTCACAAAATGTCGGGCAACATTCACCGCAGATGTTTGAGCCATCAATTCAGCAATCCGTTCGCACGAATGCCCACTTCAACGCCTTTCTGTGACTCTTCCAGTCTCTCTGTTTCTGTATTTCTGTATAGTGCACTTGTAAATGTATTTACTGACGGGATCTTCTTGTTTCCAAAGTTTTGCTAAACGTTGATACGGTAACAAGCATTTTTTTTTTGTGCATAATTTGTCATGTCAAAAATGTGTTTTTGGATCTTTCTCGCAGGGAAAGAGTACTCTAAAGCGGACAGTCGCTATGTAATGTGAGTTTGTGATCGCACGCAAATCAAATGTCTGCACGGAGATGTACCGATTGACTCCAAACAAGCTTTCTTGTGTGTGCAGAGCTGATAACTTCACTGTGTGTATGGAGACGGTGACCGCGTGGTTGTGGGGACCGTTCAGCTTTTGGGCTGCGTTTGCCTTCTTAACGAACAAGCCCTACAGATTTGTCCTGCAGCTCATTCTTTCACTCGGTGAGAACACTCAAGCGCTCGTTTGTGGTATTGCGTTGCGCCCGTTTCCTGTTGTGTATGTCTGACAGGCCCACACTGTGCCATCCTCTTCCAGGCCAGCTGTATGGAGCTGTGCTGTACTTCTTCTTGGAGCACAGAGAGGGCTACACTCACAGTGAGCTGGGACACCCCATCTACTTCTGGTTCTACTTTGTGTTCATGAACGTTCTGTGGGTCGTCATACCGCTGATGCTCATTGCGGACGCCTGGCGACAGTTGTCAGCCGCCCAGACGCGTTCCGATGGGAGAAAGTCTCACAAGTCGAAGAGCCGATAAGACGAGAAAGCGCACCAAAGACACGTGACGATGCAAAACGGTCGGTCCCGTTTGATTGCAATGTTTGTAATGTGTGTCTTTCAATAAAACGATTCACAACGAATTTTGTTTTAAATTTAATTGTAGATGTTAAAGCAGAATTTCATCATGTGCCGAAATAGCTCAGTTGGGAGAGCGTTAGACTGAAGATCTAAAGGTCCCTGGTTCGATCCCGGGTTTCGGCATTTTGCGCCTCGTAATCAGCTGATCATGTGCGACACCTAGTGGTCGTTCGTGAGATATACGCGCCAATCGGGAAGTCGGACGCTCAAAACCAACAGACGACAGCCACTTCTCAACAAATTCGAACAGCACCAAAAGCTGAAGTTAGGTAGGGCGATTAAAAAATGTAAACTCTTACTATAGAGCTGCACCGCACACACTCGGAGTGAAACACTTCATGATTTTCTTACAACACGTATAATTTTGATTATAGTTTACAGCAAACAAAATCCAAATTTCACCATATCTCGGCAGTAGAATATTCCGTGACAATCATTTAAGAATAAAATTGAATTAATTTTGAATGTAGAAATTAGGTAGACACTTGCACTAAAAGTATTTGCCAGAGTACTTGATACATTTATAAAATGTGTGAGGACTGAAATAAATGAACTTTTCTACCATCGGCAAATTTAAAAGATGGACCTGTAAATTATTTTGGCACCTCAGCAACACAACTCAGTTTTATTTATAGAGCACTTTAAAAACAACCACAGCTGAAACGAAGGGCTGTACATAAATACAAAAATTAACATAAAATAGCAAAGAAATAAAAAAACAATAAATTAAAAAACCACATCACAAGGACAAGAGTCTCATGCTGTGTTGAAAACCAGGGCATACAAAAGCGTTTCAAGGTGGGTTTGAAAAGTCCACAGTGAGGCAAAATTGTAAAATTTGCAAAATTGAGGCAAAAATCACTGAGGCAAAATTTTCATTATGCAAAACATTTTATTTTGAATGCGGTTCAAATAAAACCAAGGGATTTCAGAACCGCACAGCCATTAAACAAAACGGCAATAAAACGACAATTGTGCTCATTTAGTCATCATTCATATTCCCCCCTAAAATTTCTGCCACGGTATGTAAACCTATGCACACAACTGTATGTGCTCCCTCTTTCGTGTTCCAGTTAAGAGGCGAGCGGCAGAATTTTGATCCAACTGGAGATGTTTGAGGGAGGACTGGCTGCCTCCAAAGTCAAGTGCATTACAGTAATCCATCGGAGATGACACAAAGGGCTGCTGGCTGAGGTGAAAAAAGACGGCCTTAAACTACCGCACCTATCTGCCGAAGCAATTCGCCAAACATACAGCAGCTGTCTTATGTCCGTACAATACCCCACTAATTCTGTAAAATTTGCACCTCATGAATAACACATTCCTCTTCTGAAAACATGAACATGAAAACAAAGGTGCTGCCGACAATGGAGAAGCACGCAAAACAACCATCATCGTTGGTATTACAGTATTAAGATGCTTGACTGCATTCTAGCTAAACATTTTACTAAGTCTCTGTCCCAACTGGGCATTGGACTGCTTCTCTCGACTTGTGATGTCTTTCAGCGCCTTTGCGGCGGCCGTGGATTCCGGCTCCAGCTTGAGGAGTTCTCCGAAGGCCAGCCGGGCCTCCTCCAGCTCGTTCACCATCTGGCAGGCTCGGCCGAGTCGGTACCAAGCTTTAGCGCCACCGGGTTCCAGCAGTGTGGCCTTCGCAGCACTCTCTTTCGCCCGCACCGGCTGCTTCAGTTTGAGCTGGCACAATGACAAGTTGGAGTGAAGTTCCGCTTTCATGCTGCGCACTTGACGAACGGTGGGGCAGCTCGGTCCATCTTCGGAGGTTGTCGCGCTTCGTTCTTCCATTTGGTGCTCTTTTCCGTCCGCCTCGCAGCCCTGAAGGGCGACGACGAGTTTGAGGGCGCGACTGTAGCTGTCCGACGCTCCCCACAAGTCTCCGCTTCTGAACCTCTGGCCTCCTCTCTCCTTATGGGACCGCACCCACTCCCATTTTTCACCAGGTGACATCTGCCAGGATTCCTTCCCCGGCGTGAAAGCCTGGAGTTCCACGGTGGCACGTATTTCCTGCATGGGCTGCGAAGCGCACACATCCACTCCATTTGCTGGCGTGAGGCGTATCTGAGTAGCAAGACAAAAATGTTAGACTGGCATTGCACGTGTGAGAAGAAATAATGCTAGCGTGCGGTGAGATTGGCCATTTTTTGTCATGTCAAAATGCACTTTCCACGTCCTTTTGAATTGTTTCTATTTTTCTGGGGGTGAAAAAAAAAAGCTTGAGTTTTTCGTGAACGCACTCCTATAGTATAAAGATAAATCAATATCAAGATATCTTGCATGAATAGCGATATGAAAATGTTGTCCATATCCTTCAGCCCTCGTCGTTGTCGCCAATTACCCCAAAATGGGACCAGCTTGTTCAAGAGGAACATGTTGCAGGGCTCCCACTAATTACAACTACATTCAGCATAACAGTGAGTTGTACATTTTTATTGTTGTCGTTTCTGTGCAGGTCCATCAAAATACTGATATATGGGAAACCGGTCTGCTCTACCGAATCCTACGCAGTGGCGACGACGATGTTATTGCCGTACCTCACATGAGTCTCCTGCTCTCATGGCCTCCACGCAGGCTTCTGTGACATCACAATGACCTTCCCCAAGTCTCAGCGTGGTCCAGTCACCCAGCTCCAGCTGGAGAACCGAGTCCAGCCGGCGCTGTGGAAAGCATACAGCTCCTTGCTGGGTCTCATCTCCTTTTGCAGATGCCGGTTTTACGGCTCGACACGTGCCATCTTTGAGGCACAAGCGGACACGACACAGTGAACCCAACCTTGGCTTGTAAGCGGCCGACGGCGCTAGAAGAAAAGAAGAAGGAAAAAAAAAAAACAGATGCTCGACTACTTTCCGCAAAACTGAAAGAAACGCATCGTGCGGGCACCTTCTCCTGGATTAAAAACTTTCCGTTGGCTCCCCGAGTGCGTCAGCGTCTTCTGGACCGCCCAGAGGCCTCTGGGACACACCGAAACCCAAGAGGTGACGTCAACCCCATCGTGATGATCAGCTGCGGCGACACACTGCGGCGCTTCGAGAACTTGAACCGGATCCATCCCTCCGGCGAGGACACCCTAGCTGAGATTCTGGAAAAGACAGAAAATGCACAATCCTTAGTTTTCTACCATGGGAAAGTCGTTTGAAACATCTCAATGATAACCCAATCCTCCAAACCAAACAGATATCGGCCGCCATTGCCTTTCGTTTGAAAATTGCAAGCACGGGGACAACATGAAAACGCGCTAACCGCTCCATCGCCGAGCTGGAGGGCGGACGTGCTTACTTGCTCGGCTTAGCCCACCGCAAATACAACGCACACATACGGACTTGGCGTTCTTCTACAAAATGTAGAAGGTGCGCAACTGAAATAATTTCTTACCCATTAAAAAAAAAGCAATCCTCTCCTTGGCTTCTATTACTTGTTCGCTGTTGCTTTTCCGGTGACACACTCAGGATACTGCCACCTGTCGGTGAGGTTTAGCACTGATATAAACACAAGCCCTGCTTTCCATTCGAGCTCGGAAGTTGGAATTTCGGCGTTCCTCGTCGGACGTTTCAAAATGGAACGCTATTTTCTGTGAATCTTTGTGGCACAAATATGATTCCAAAGAAGTTGAATTTTTTGCACTCGGAAAGTCGGGGAATTCACATTTTTTTTACCCTCACTACCCCGAGTTGGCGTTCAAAGATTGCTGCCGCGAGTGTAAACAGTAAATAGAAGCTCCTGTAATAATTCAATTCTGTATAGTTATAGTATAGTCACACTAAATCGGCCGATTTACATGGTATTATTGCTGGAGTGCTAAAGACCCTTTTCATGGGGTAAATGCGAGCTACGGTGCAGCCTGTGCTAATGTTTATGTTTAAAAGTCAAGTATTTTGTGGCAGTGAATGACGTCTGCACATTCTGAATATTGTTTTAAACGATCAATCTTTTTTTTTTTTTTTTTACAACGACCATGGCATATCCCCAATCTGGATTGAACAGAATTTATGATTCAAATTTTATTCCAAAATATTTGTGATTTAAAAAAAATAAGAAACTACAACTATCAGTGATCTATTAAATACAATGGTTAACAAGTGAATTCTGAGTCCTTGCTGCTTTTACATTGTTGAAATCAAGCGTTGCCGGTCACTAATTGTTCATCAGTGCAAATTGTTCTTGTGTCTCTGATGTGTAGATTTATTATCCACGTATTATTTGGAGGCTTTTATTTTGAAGGTAGCTTTCGTGGCTAGTATACACAAAATTAGGGGCGGCTCGCTTGACTTGTTTCCGAGTGGAGGCTGCCTTGACCCCAGTTTGTTCTTGAGAACACACCATGCAGGTACAAACTGCATCAGCACACTGCACTCACCACTGTGGCGAAGCGGGTTATGGCGGAGGACAAGCACATCACAGCAGGTTAGGGAAAAAACATGATAAAAGTAACAAAAGTGATGTGTATAATGCAATGCTTGATAGCCAATTATTCATGTCTTGTAGAGAGCTTGGAGGAGAATGCTCCCTGCATCCCGTCACCATCTCCTGCCATGCCTGTAAATGAAGGCTTTAGTAGGGACCAGATGCTGTTCCTTATTGATCTGAGGGGCATCATGAAGTTGTCTTCCCCTGTGGTTGGCGCATCAGCGAGGGTGAAAGTAAGAGCAGAGACCAGACCGGAGAAGCTTGGACCTTGGGGCGTCACCCTGCCTCTTGCTCCAGCACCAACACGGCAGGCAGGAGCAAGATGAAGCTTTCCAATTCCTCCGTGAGTCCAAGGAGGCCAGTCTGAGGCGACACGAAAACTTTCTGGATCAACTGAAGTCAGCCCAGCAAAGGTTTGAGGCCCTGATGAGTTCAATTGATAACACTTTTTATAGTTTACATTTTATATTTACACTTTTGCACAATGTTCACGGCCTTACTACCTGGAGAAACTTTGTTTTGCCCAATTAGCATCTTTTGTAGTTTGTTTTTTTTGGGAATATTTTATTGAACTACATTACATGTCTACTTGGAGTCATGATCATTACAAAATATAAGGTAGTAGTATCAATATAAATCATTATTATATGGGACAGTAAATACATTTATATGTATATACAGTGTTTTTATACATTGTTTTGTTTGTTGTCGTCGATAATTTTTCTTTTCACTCATGTCCAAGATACTGCTGTTACTGATGTAATCGTTTGTATTATCGCATTAGCGTATATAGGAATAAAGATGTATATATTATTTCTAACTTGTATTAATATAGTACTATGTTGATGTTCTATAAAGTAATAGTTATTTAGTATTATAAGGAAGTAGAGAGAGATCTCAGGGAAACTGTTTTGGTTGACCATGGTGAGCACTTAGGATGCGCTCACACGCCGATGTACAATAGCTGGGGGCAAACCGGCATGCCTACGTGGCGGCCATGTTGGGGAGGTCGACGTTCCCATCAAAGGCAACGCATGGACATTGAAATTCAGTCGTAACTTAATAATTTTGCAACCGATTTTCATGGGGTTCACTTGTTTTGTCAATGCCAAAGCGTGTGCTATTAATAAATATCTGAAGAAAATATATATTTTTTTCTTTACCTATTAATGGCCAGTTTCCAGTTCCCCGCTGGTTTTATTTTATTTCGTAAAATGGCTTTTCTATGTGTGTATTATGTGCATTTTTTATTGTATAATAAAAAAAATAAAATGGAAAAAAATGTTTCCATGTCGTAGTAATTAGGTGTTGAACGCAACTGTATGCAGTACAACGTGCTGGCATCCGTGGTCTTTTGGCATGCCTCACTCAGAATACGCTGACGACTTTGACCCTCCTAGCTTAGTATGACCACAGACATGCAGCTCAAACTAGGCCTGTCATATCTACCGGTTCATATCTGTGTTGTTCTGCTTCCTTTTCCCGATTGGCCAACAACTTTACCGCCATCTTCTGAAATGGAGTGTGGATTTGGATAATATTTACGGTGGCCCCAAAGCGCAAATCACAACAGCAAACAACTACACACAACAGCAAGTTTAAAAAAAAAAAAGAATAAAAAAAAAAACGGCAAATAACTAATCGCAACAACAACAAACAAATAAGTGACGTTGGGTAGTCGAGGTGGCTGACAGATTGGCTGTCTGTCTGTGTCAATTTTAAATAGGAAAAAAGATATGATACAACTTTTGCTGACCTTGTTTTCTTTTTTATTAAATGCATTTGTAGATTCAAATGTACAGGGTATAAAACATACATGGACCAGGCAGTGACTCAAAGTGCTAAAAAGGGCTAGTTTGTGCATTCTTCAATATTTAGAAAAGATAAGTTCAAAAAAACGTCCACATTAGACAACAAAAAATCCATGACATGGCATCCTGAAATATCACTCTCTCAGAATCCATAAATTGAATCTGTATTAAATAAAGGACCCAATTGCACTAAAGGTCTGGGTTGTACAGAGAGATTATTCTGTGAGTCAGAGATATTAGATTTTTGTTTTAGTTTTGTTGAAATGTTGAAACAATTCACGTTTGCGTCTATTTAAACTCAACCTGAGACTGCTGAGGTGTGTAGCGGGTCAATGTTTACATTTACCTAACCACTATTTTTTAGAAACACAGAAGTGTTGAGTGCCAGTTCGCTCAGAGAAATGACTTGTTTTTATGAAGTGGGATAAAGTTGGTATTGGTAAGCGAAAACAATTAAGGTGACACAGGAAAGCCCTGTCGAATCCCCCCGTTCCATCAAAGCAATCCTAAGTACGTGTGATGTCAAGCAACCGAAACTTCATCTCGACATTCCAGTTCATCTCATTTCGTTCAGAAATCGTACGTACATCTGAATCAGCAAGGAGTTGTAAAGCTAGGCACACAAACGACGACAAACGCTCCCTAGACTCGATCCGGAAGCTTGTTGTGGGACATTTCCTGCAGGTCCATAAGTGACCAACTTGCGCAAGACAAGATTTTGATATGTTTCATACATCACACAGCCCTGTGATGTCACACAACCTCCTTGAGCCGAGCGATGTCACATAAGATGCTTCATTCGCTCTAATGACACGAGCTTTTTCATCCGCAAGGAATGCGTCTGAATGCCACTGCTGATTCGCGGCAGAGTGCCCGTCGTCCGTGCCTCTGAGAATATTCATTGGGAGTGGTTGGGCACCTCGTCATAATCTAAATGGATCTGTTACCGTACGGAATTAGGAGTCAGCTTGAGTGCATTTCACGTGCGGTGCTGTTGTCACAGCCAGGCGACATCACCAAATTTTTAGAAGCGCATCTGAGTCAAATGATACAATTTGGAGGCCCCGACCAAACAGATATCAAGGAGGTTGCCTTTCGATATCAAGAGCAATGGGGTAAGTCTTTTTATGATTGAGCTACGTAATACAAATAATCAGTAAATATGGAAACGTGCCGACTAGATGTCCAGCAAAGAGGAGAAACAAAGCTAGATTCTGTTTTAAAGCTGACCCTTACCATATGACTATGGTTAGTTCTATGGGGTCCAAACACTTGATTTTCAAGGTTTTGGTGCACATTTCACTGAAACCTTGATTGTGTGACGCCAGCATGATGCCTCTATTTGTAGGATGGTATGAAAAGGGTTTACATCAACTTTCGACCTGGAAAAACAGGTTATATTCGTGGGAAATATTTGCCGACAATACTTATAATCAGATGCTATGCACATAAGGTGTGTAATTCTTTATTGTCCTTTGTAGAGAGCGACTTCTTGATGACCATCAGCAGACAAAGAGAAATCGCAGAGATGGGAGTCAGATTGTCTGCATCCTCTCTGTCCATTTCCAGATCATTAACTCTGTTTGGGGCTGAGAAACTCTCAGTACCAGTGTCACTGCCATATGAAGAGATCCCTCTATCTGGTACTGTGGAAATATGTGGATCATCGCAGAGAAAGAAGTCACAACAGGCTGTTACAATCAGGATCCCAAGTCAAAAGGAGACAAAATCGGCTAAAAAGTTTCCGGGACCCGTCGTCGTACAGCTGCCGATGAAGCCTTCTTCCCAGGGGACAAAAGCAAAAGTAGCGTGTAGTGAATACTCAAAGGAGGAGAGGAAAGCACTGCAGACCTTCAAACATCCCCAGCTAGCCGTCTCGCCCAACTCCCCGCAGAAAGCCTCTCCACAAAAGAAGCCCAAGCCGAAAAAGATGCCCAAAACAAACAGTGACAATTTCACCTGCTCACTGGAAGACTGCTTGTATCATAAATCCAAAGATCAGTCTGATCAGGACAAGAAATTAGAGCCAATCAGAACTGGTACAGCTACAACAGTCCATAAGTATCGGGGTGTTAAAAAACCTGAGGTAGGCCCTGGATCTGAGATAAGAGTCCCATACAGACCCAAAGGAGGGATGATTTTTGATCCAGAACTCATGCCACTGAGTCCTAAGGTATAGTCCGCGACTATGATGTGTAGAATGTTTCTTCATTTAAATTTACCTCCCGGTTGCTTATTCTGATCAAATAAAGTGAGGGTGAGAACCAACTCTTAATGGTCTATAATTGATCTAAAAGTAAAGGAGGAGTAACGACAGAAACTAATCTGCAAATAAAATGTGGAACAGTGGATGAAGGGGAATGCTGAAATCTTATTGTCAGTAAGGTGTTCACAAGTTTACATGTACATAGTATATTTTTCAAATGTTGTATGTACTTAGCTTCTCTCCCCCACCCCGCCCACCCCAAAAAAGTATATATATATATATATATATATATATATATATTTATATATATCCAGCAACATTTGTGGCTCACGCGCATTTGGGCCAATCATAAGGCTGAAAATGTAACATCAGCTGAATGTTCTATAATTGTGCGCATTGCAAGTGGCACTCGCGCCTGACATTGAAACTGCATGAAATGAAAGCAGCGATTACAAGACGATAACAGTGGTGCTGTATTAGCTTTTCGTACATGAGACAATACCGCACATTGCCAGCCAAACAAAAAAGCTCACTTTTCCTCATGCACACGCAAACAGTGAAGGCAGAGCGTTGGAAAGTCTTGAGATTTCCAAAAGAACAGTTTTAAAGACAAAAAGCATGTTTGCTTGTGGGCGAAAGGCCGAAACAGAAAAAAAAAAAGACTTTTTGAAAATGTCTTTTTTGTGCGGACGTGGTCCAAGGAAGGAGATAATTCAGGCGTTGTGCTTCCCTACCTCGAGTGGGAAGACTTGCTGTGTGTCTGACAGTAACAAGTCTATTGGGGGAAAAAAAAAAAAAAAAAAAAAAACATAATATCACCACGTGGTTGTATTGATGCAGTACTATTTGTATCACAAGTTAGGTTTCACATTTGAAAAAAATAGTTTGTCACAGTTCCAAGCTCAACAAAAAAAAAATGCTAATGCTTATTATCTTATTATTGACATGTTGGAACAGACCTTTCAAGATGAGCTTGATAAGACTTCTCCAGAAAAGTGTATATTGTGACCATCTGAGATGCATTGCCAAGCCAAACATACGCAAACGAATTTGATAATTTTGGATGAGAAGAACACGCCGACCCAAATGCTTGGTAAAAGCCCAGAATGCGTTCGTTGGGTCATCGCTCACAGGAGCGTTCCATCCCGCTGTCCGTCGTTTGGCTAAAGGAGAATCGTCAACTCTGTGTTAACAAAGGCGCCGTTTGAAAGATTCGTGGAATTATGACAGAGATGCAGCATGTATGCATAATGTCAGCATGCAGCATTGTTCCACACCCCATAGTGGAAACATAAGCTTGATCAGGTCAAGCTGCACAGTAGCACTAGGTGGGAAAATGTGGCTTTCAATGCTGCAAAGCAACGCAATGACAACATACAGCCCTGTGATGCAATGCGACCTCATAGCTGGGTGATGTCACACAATATGACACAAGTACTTACATCCATCGAGGAATGCATTTAAAAGCAATTGTTGATCCCTGACACAGTCTTTGTTTCTTGCTACGAGAGGAGCGTCAGAGTGATCATGTTCTTAAAACTTAAACCGAGCCACACACACAAGGTTTTCTAAAAGAACCAACGGTTGTCATTGTTTAAAATGGATTCCAAGAATCCGTTATCATTTGGCGTCAAAAGTCTGATTGAGTGTACATCCAGGACGACAATACTATCCCAGCCTGACGACATCCCAAGATGTTTAGAAACACATTTAACCTACATGTCGAGGTTTGGAGGAGCAGACTTAAGCGATAACGAGGTTGCCTTTCGCTTTCAAGAGCAATGGGGTAAGTCTCGTTTGTCTCTTCGTGCGTATAGTATATGCAAACCAGACCTGTGTACCATGACATGCCACACTGCTCTTAACAGCACAGATAGTTTTGATGGTTCATGTACAATCCAAGGATTAACTGCACGTGTGTTCTGGCTCATATTTTCGGATATGACCGCAATAACCACTTGGTTACACCAAAAGTTTGGATATTTTAGTCCGTGTCCGGAAGAGAAGAGGTTGGGCCTGCAAGTTACACTACACAAGTGTTTTGATTAGTAGAGCGGCGGTTGGGGCACTTTTAGGAGATTTTGCCATCATTTGTTTTTAGTTACAGAGAGCACATGTGCCTCCTGTGCAAAGATAAGGCAACACTTACTCTCAAAATAGGACAGTGGTCAGATCCATGGGAAATTGGCGTCAAGTAGACAGACTCAGATTTTAAGCAGAAAAGACTCTGGTGGTGTCGGCACGGTGCCCGACTGGTTAGCGCAGCTGCCTCACAGTTCTGAGGACCGGGGTTCAAATCCCGGCCCCGCCTGTGTGGAGTTTGCATGTTCTCCCCGTGCCTGCGTGGGTTGTCTCCGGGTACTCCGGTTTCCTCCCACATCCCAAAAACATGCAGGGTAGGTTGGTTGAAGACACTAAATTGCCCATAGGTGCGAATGAGAGTGCGAATGGTTGCTTGTTTCTATGTGCCCTGCGATTGGCTGGCGACCGGTTCAGGGTGTACCCCACCTCTCGCCCGAAGATAGCTGGGATGGGCTCCAGCACGCCCACGACCCGTGTGAGGAAAAGCGGTACAGAAAATAGATGGATGGATGGAAGACTCTGGTGGTGTCCAAGTACTTTTTTGAGTGTTTGACTGTCATGATATTTGGAGATGATGGCCAGTAGTCATATTAATGTTATGTTCTGTCAAGCCATGTTTAGCACTAGTACTGCTTTGGAAAGTGTTTACTTCTTGATTTGGTCCCATTCTGTTGGCTTCAATTGACTCCCAGCTGGCGGATGTAACACGTTTTTGTGAAGAGGCTTTTTTGTTTTTAGTGTCAAGTTTTTGAGTCCATTTGTTTGTGCTTTCTGACATGGAGTGCAAAGCAAAGATGTAGACTCCTACGTTTGCTTCTCGCACCAGCTATCGATCCACCAACTAGCTTGCTGCTAGTTCTAGCTAGCTTCTCACCTACGATTAAAAGGTAGAGCATTTAATGCTTGTTTAATAATTTAATGTTACAATGTGCATGGTCGATTTGATTTTATACTTAAGTGGCACTGTGCAAACAAATTATGAAAGTGATTGTTTAAGTGTTTGTGTCTTTAATCATCTTGTTAATTTCTGTGTAGGTTTTATGATGATGATGGTTTGGACTTGGCAAGGAATGATTTCAAATGTTTAACTGATCTCAATGGGAAATTTCATTTTGAAAGTTGACCAAATCAAAGTTGGACCATCGACACAGATTGTGGTGGGAGTTACGTGCATAACAACAATACGATATTGCTGGGGGAAGTAAATTACACCTACTGCAATTTAGAGTCCTCATTTGCATGCTTTTGACCTTTGGGAGATGGGTAAAGTACTCAGGGACAGCTCACACGAGCACAGGGAATGCCATACTCTTTGCGAAAAGACGTGACCTGAATACAGTTTTGTCAGGGTTTGTAATGATCAAGGATGATTCACGTATTGGAAAAAAAACATCTTGTTTCTGTGCGATAATGCAGCCTATATTAAATTCTCATGTAAATATTTGTTGTCTTTTTCAGAGTATGACTTCCTAAGAAAGATCAATATAAGGCAAGAGACACGAGAAAAGCCAGTGCAGGAATTGGCGACATCCTCTGTCCGAGGTTCATCAATCTCTGCCACTGTGTCATTCAATGAGACCAATGCCAAAGAAATACCTGCACCACTACCATCAGTGCTAAATACAAAGGACGTATACACTCCAGTACCCACTACCTGTGTAGAGTGTGACTTTACCCAGGTCAATGAAAGACAAGAAACAGCAGGCAATGAGTCTTTAATGTCCACTATATCAAGATCATCCACTGTATCAGTCACTGTGAGCAAAAGAGGGGAAATACCAAGACCAATTTCATCGTGTCAGTCACATGGGGGGATTCATTTATCTCATTCAGAGGATACATCTGGATCAGTGGCTTCACAATATGTAGCAACCCCTTCATCTGATACAGAGGGCCTATCTAATCCAGTACCAAGTACAGAGGACATATCAGGATCAGGTCCAGTTACAGAAAACATATCTTCAATTACCTATAAAGGGTCCGACATCATCATCAAGATCAACACAATACAAGAATCCCAAGAAACAGCCAGAGCGGACTCACCTATGTCCGCTGTATCAGCTTCATCCACTCTATCAGTCATTGTGAACGTAACGGAGGAAATATCAAGACCAGTGTCATTGCCACTTTCATATGAAGAGATTCATGTATCTGATTCACAATGCACATCTGGCATGTCAATGCCAAATACAGAAGACATATCAGGATCGCTATCAAATACATGGGACGTACCAAGGTTAGCGACTACTGTATCTGATGCAGAGGGCACATGTGAACGAATGCAAAATGCAGAGGACATCGCCCAATCAGTGCCAGTTAAAGAACAAATAGGTGCTGGGTATGACAGAATGAATGAAAGAACAGTGAGAGTTGAATCTGTTATATCCACTTTGTCAGATTCAGCCAAAATATCAGTAATTGTAAACAAAATAGGGGAACTATCAGGAGCTGTGTCGTTGCCGCAACTACATGGAGAATTCCATGTATCCGATACAGAGATAACACCTAGACCAGTGTCACTACCATGTTCACAGGAAGAGATCTATGTATCTGATATGAAGGACATATGTGGTCCAGTGGCACAATCTAAAAAAGAGATACACATATCTGATTCAGAGGAGGTGTTTAGACAAGCGACATCAGAACATGAAGAGACTGGACTGCTGTCATTGCCGCATTCACACCAAGACATCTGTGTATCTGAAATGGAAGGCATATCTGGAGCAGTTTCAGTGTCACAATCGCGCAGGGAGATCCCTGTATCTGACTCAGATGAGACATTTGGACGAGTGCCATCAGCACATGAAATGATGTCCTCATCTGATACAAAGAACATATTTGCACCAGTGCCAAATAGGGACAACATACCAGGAACAATGCCACAACCACGTGAAGAGATCACAGTATCACATACAGAGGACATTACGGAACTAGCTTCAATTACAGACATATCTGGATCAGAGGAAATTTCAGAAGAGATCATGACTCTCTCTATTAAAATAAACAAAAGACAAGAAACCAAAAAAATACCAAGAGAGGAATCTCCTTTACCGGCTGTGTCAAGTTCTTCCACTGTATCAGTGACTGTAAGCATAACAGGGGAAATACTGGGACCGGCATCATTGCCACAATCACATGGAGAGATCAGTGTATATGATACAGAAGTCATATCTGGATCAGTGCTGTTACCACAGGAAGAGACTTCCATATGTGAAACAACTAAAGTAGTCCCAAATACAGAAGATATTTCTGAATCAGTGCCAGAACCACATGAAGAGAGTTCTGTATATGAGAGAGAGGAAATATGTGAACTACAAGCACATCCAAAGGTCCTATCTGGATCAGGGCCAAATACAGAAGACATAATAAATACTGTTTCAAGTCATGACCTCTTAAACAGCATAAAAAAAGCACAAGGGACCCAAGATGAAATGGGAGATGAATCGCTTACATCCAGTATGTCAAGTTCGGACAATGTCTCAGTCATTGTGAGCAAAACAGAGGACATATCTGGACCACTGTCAATGCCGCAATCACTTAGAGAGTTCCATGTATCTGACACAGAGAGCATATGTGCACTAGTGTCATCGCCACAATCACATGAAGAGATTCATGTGTCTGATACAGAGGACTTATCAGCCCCAGTTCCATTGCCTCAGTTACACGAAGAGCTCTACGCCTGTGGGACAGAGGACACGTCTGCACCACTGTCACTGCTGCAATCACATGAAGAAATTCATGTCTCAGATACAGAGGACATATGTGCACTAGTCCCATTGCCACAATCACATGAAAATATTCACGTTTCAGATACAGAGGACATATGTGCACTAGTCCCATTGCCACAATCACATGGAAATATTCACGTCTCAGATACAGAGGACATATGTGGACTAGTCCCATTGCCACAATCACATGAAGATATTCACGTCTCAGATACAGAGGACATATGTGCAGCAGTGCCATTGCCACAATCACGTGAAGATATTCATGTCTCGGACACAGAGGACACATGTGCACCAGTGCCATTGCCACAATCACATGAAGATATTCATGCCTCGGACACAGAGGACACATGTGCACCAGTGCCATTGCCACGATCACATGAAGATATTCATGCCTCGGACACAGAGGACACATGTGCACCAGTGCCATTGCCACAATCACATGAAGATATTCATGCCTCGAACACAGAGGACTCTCATCGTGAAGAAATCCCTTTATCTGATACAGATGGCATCATAGCTGAACAGGCATCAAATACAGGGGACATACCGAGCCCAATGTCACAACCATGTGAAGCGATGAATGTATCTGATACAGAGTACATATCTCAACCAGCTTCGAATATAGAGGATATATGTACATCAGAGCCAATTCCAGAAGACATATTTGATCCTGTTCCAAGCACGGTTTTAGAGTATGACTTATCTGTTAGGATTAACAAAAGACAAGAAAATAAACAAATACTAGGGGACGAGTGTCCTATGTCCACTGTATCGAGTACATCCACCGTATCAGTTATTGTGAGCAAAACAGAAGGGCCAGTGTCAGATTCAGGACCTCTGTCTATGTCACAATCACAGGGAACGATCCATGCATCAAATACAGAGGACTTATTTGAACAATTGCCACATACAACGGACATATCCAGATCACTGTCGATTACAGAAGACACATCCTCTCGCGTGCCTATCACCTGTGTGGAGTCTGACATCTTAATCAAGATCAACAAAAGACAAGAACACCAAGAAACAATTGGAGTGGAATCTCCAATGTCTGCTCCATCAAGTTCATCCACAATATCAGTCGTTATAAACAAAACAGAGGAAATATCGGGTTCAGTGTCATTGCCACAATCACATAAAGAGATGCATGTATCTGATATGGAGGACAAATATATACTAATGTCATCGCTACACGAAGAGCTCCTTTCCCCTGAACCATTACCAAAGACAGGGAACATATCTGAACTTGTTCCAAATACAGAGAATGTATCTGGACCAGTGCAAAGCGCAGAAGACATAGTCGTCCCTGCCCCAGTTAGTTATGTAGAGTCAGACATTGTCATCAAAATCAATACATGCCAAGAAGCAGCACGAGAGGATTTGTCTACTGTGTCAGTCGTTGTGAGCAAAACAGGCGGGCTGCAATCACATGAAGAGATCCATATATCTGGTACAGAGAATATATTGACAGGGGTGTCATCAGCAAAGGACAAGAGCCTGTCATTTAATACAGAAACTATATCAGGTCCAGTAACAAATACACAGGAGGACACATTGGCACCAGTGCCAAATATACATGACCTATCTGGAGCGGTGTCACAACCACATGAAGACATCACTACATCTGACACAGAGGATATATCTGAACCGGGGTCAATTGCGCAAGACATATCCACTTCTGTGCCAAATACCTATGTAGAGTCTGACATTGTTATAAAGGTGAATACAATACAAGGAACAGCAAGAGAGGAGTCTCCTTTGTCAACTGTATCAAGTCTGTCACTTATTGTGAGCAAAACAGAATCTGGACCAGCGTTGTTGCCACAATCACATGGCGAAATCCATATATCTAATACAGACGACATATGTAAACCATTACATGGAGAGAGACAATTATCTAATACAGATGGTATATCGGAACAACCAAATGCAGAGGACATATGTGAACCGCACAAAGAGATCACTGCCTCTGATACAATGATTGTATCTGAACCAATACCAAGTACCTCGGTAGAGTATGACTTCTCAATAAAGATCAACCAAATGCAAGAGACCCAAGAAACTGTAGCAGTAGTAGAGTCTCCATCATACACAGTGTCAAGTTCCTTCTCTCTGTCAGTCACCATGAATGATACAGAGGAAATGTCAATACCAACACCATTTACATTGGTAGAATATGATCTAATGATAAAAATCGACAATACAGAAACTACAGCCGAGGACTATCCTATGTCAACCGTGTCAAGTTCTTCTACTGTAGTAGTCAGTGTGGCAAATACAGAGGAGCTATCAGGATCGGTGTCACATCGAGAAACCCAGGTTCCTGATTGGGAAGAATTATCTACTGTGCCATCACCCATAGAGGTCCTACCTGAAAAAGTGCCATCACCACCCAAAGAAAACATTGAACCAATTATAGAGGAGATATCTGTACCAGAAGCTCCTGTGTCTGATACAGAAGACTTACCTGAATCGGTTCCATCGCCGCAGAAAGAGACTGTTGAGTTTGAGTCAGAAGACTTAACTGAACCAGTGGCATCACAAGACAGTGAGAGCAGTTTATCTGAACACCTATCAGAGCAAAATACAGAGGACATACCTTGCCCGGTGCTATCTCCACATGGAGAGATCACTTTATCTGATACAGAAGACTTGTCTGAACTCAACAAAGACATCGCCGAGTCTGATAAAGAGGACACTGAGACAGTGCCATCCCCACTTGAAGAAATTGTGGATGTTCCAGAGGAACCAGTACCTTCACCTCAGGAAGAAGAAAACACAGAGTCTGATGTAGAGCTCATAGCTGAGCCAGTGGAGTTAGAAGATGAAGTAATCCCTGTACCTGATGAACCTGTACCAGAGCCTGAACCGGAGCCTGAACTGGAGCCTGAACCAGAGCCTGAAACAGAGCCTGAACCGGAGCCTGAACCGGAGCCTGAACCGGACCCTGAACCGGAGTCTGAACCACAGCCTGAACCTGAGCCTGAACCAGAGCCTGAACCAATCAAAGAAAGTCCTGAACCAGTATCAGATACAGAGGTACTAGCACCATCACCACCCAGTGAACCGCCGTACAAAGATGCTGCCACATCAACTTCATTGCCAGATATAGATGATATATCTACAGCATTTCCAGTGACACCACCACTTGAAGACAGAGAAAAACCACAGATTCGAGAGATCCCAAAGGATACAAAATTAACTCAAGACTCTGTAAAATCAGTCATCCCCCCTATCCTAGGCAAAGCTGAGGGACATAAAATGAAGAAACTCTCAAAGGATGAAAAGAAAGGGCCTCAGCTGCCTAAACAGCTACGGCGGCTCTCACCTATCCCACAAAAAGATGCTTCTCAGGGACCAAAGAGTGGCTCGGAGAAAAAAAAAGCAATATTGCCTAAGTCAAAGCCAGTGCTTTCACCTATAAAAACGTGTGGTGAATCAGTGACAATAAAATCGAAAGGTATACAGACCAATTTATTGCCAGACACACACAAAGCAAAACTCTCACCCATTTCTCAGAAAACACCAAAAACAAAGCCTGCCCGTGGTGATTTCTTAAAAGAGGAAAGCAAAGGTTTCCAGACCCATAAACAACGAATGCTTCCACCGATTGTGTCTCAAAAACCTAAGGGAAGATTATCGTCAAAAAGAGAGAAGCCGGCACCAGAAAAAAAACTGGAGCCCATCAGAATTAGCACAGGCCTCACAGCCAGTCGGGCGCCATACAAGCCAAGGGGAGGAATGATTGTGGACCGAGAACTCATGCCACTGAGATTTAAAGCAGAGACTGAGAAGAACAGCTTACTGGACTTTGCTGAAAATAGGAAAGCCAACTTGTCAGAGATGAAAACAACTATAAAAATAGCACAGGAGTCTCTTGAGTCCTCTACGGTTTTATGCCCAAATTGTGGACATAACGCCTCCCTAATTAGATGCAGACATAAAGCATTAAAATGTGACTCTTGGAATCAATTCTTAGGGACCTAATGTGAATGCTCCTGCATTGACCAAAACTGGCCAAACATGCACATGGAGGTCCACATGCCATGCGGATTATTTGTCAGCAGACTTTCAGGCTGAACAGCTTTGTCTCTGGTTCTGTCTGGTTTGCAACATCAGATCCCCGCCAAGGATATTGGCTCACAATGTCACAATCTACATGTAGGACTTTTGGTACAACTCAGCCTTGTCAACCAAAGACATTTTCTTGATGGCACTGATGTTGTGTGTGTGTAGGGAGAGGTGTGTGCCGCTTTGCAAGGTGGTTGTAGGGAAATCCGTGTAGCTAAAGATGAGGGAGATTGTGCTGGATTTCCAGACCCTCATTCCACCATTTTCAGCAGTCCACATCAGTGAAAGTAATGTCAACATTCTCAAGTCTTATAGCTTGGTCGCCGCCTGGATAACAAGTGGGGGGTGACATGGTCAATCAACGCTGGCGTTATCTATAAGGGCTGACACTACTTCTTTTGGAGGTTTGGTCCTTTTAAATGTGTGTAATAAGTTGATCCAAAAGGGTGATCCAATTTTTTCGAAAGTCACCATCTTTGATGGTTCGGTATGCTGGAGTGCAGGCATCAAAGCTATTAATGCTAACAGACTGAAACTGATCAATAGGGTCGGGTATGTGGTTAGCTTCAAGCTCAGCCACAAATGTATTTAATCTCACTGTGTCAGTGAGCTGTCGATGAAGTAATTTCTGCCAAATGCTGTCACTTTTTCTTTCACATATCTACCTCCACCAGGACTGTTCATGTCCTGTAACTTTTTTATGCTGCACAATCGACAGCACTATTGTGGTGCTTCGGTATTTTAATGTGACGCCATACATTTTTGCATTACTGTTTCTTATTTCTATGACAATATATATTTCCACTGGGGGTTAGGGGTGTCACTTTTTCAGATGAAAAGGAAATTAAAAAATAAATAAATAAATAAATAAATAATGTGATTGTTGTGCATGTGTCTAAAACATTCAAAAACTGCTGATGTGGATGTCTTGTAAATTAACTTAAAGGCCATTTTATCACTTTACTGCTATGTATTTGCCAATGGAAGATGTGAACAAATCAACCATGGAAGGTCAAATAAAACGTTTAATTATTAACGATCTTAGTAAAGCAATAATAAGAGGCACCCCCAAGGAATCGTACTTTGCTAATAAGTAATAAGATTTTATCCTGTTTTGTAAATTAAATATGTCCGTTCCACCCACCACCAAAACACTCACCGATGGAAAAACAAAGGAGTGGACTCAATATTTTCTTTCAGTGTATTGAATTAGAAGGGTCATTTTCATATACAGTGGTGCTTGAGATACGAGTGACCACACTTGATACTAGCTGTCGATCAGCTGAGTTTTCCCTTTGACTTGCAAGCCCTAACTTGAGATACAAGTGCTGTATGGTGGCATGTGGCTCCACTCACTTCACAACGGCCAGCAGTTTGGCTGATGTAATTATAAAACTATTCTTTAAAAAAAAAAAAAAAAAAAAAGGCTTCGAGCTTTTAACCGTAAAACAAAGACACATTGTGTATTTGAAATCACCACATAGCCTCCATCATGCATACGATGGAAAACACCACAGCCACACAGGCTAACAATTAGCATAACACACACAAAAATAAAGAAATTTTAAAGTGTAATGGTAAATGGATGGCACACGTTTATTGTATGTATCAATGTTCTAATTAATTAATTTTGTACAGTATAAGGAGAAATGTGTCTCCGTTTTATCTGTAAAATAAGTGGATTACAGCAGGCCTTTTTATTACCGATACTCTTCCTGAAAATATGATCGTTATCTACGCTTAACTATTGTGTTTGCACCTTGTTCCGTTAAAAAACACAAAATTAAATGCAAATAATAAGAAATAATCCACATTGAACATTACTAAATCACGTGTTTAAAATACATATTCCCCGCGGTGATAAATCAAGCGTTCTCCGTTACGTCATCATCCCTGGACAAGAAGCAACTTGTAAACATTAACTGTTACGTCATTGACGTGCGCAGCGTATGATTGAATATTCTCGCGAACACAACCAGCGGGCAAATCACGGATGTGGGCCGTGAAATATAGTTTTGTTGTTGTTTTTTGTTTTTTTAAATGCGTGTATTCATTTAGTTACATTTAAAAGTCGTCTTCTTAAATCTGAGATTTACTTCACTTTGCGTTCTGAACCCTGGTATGTAGCCGGGGTTGACAGCGACGAAAAATAAAAGCAACCATTTTCTTCACGTCTCCATTGTTGGAATCATGACAACCTTAACAAGGCAAGATCTCAATTTTGGACAAGGTATGGTGCGGAACAGTTCAACCGTCTTACACACACGAAAAAGGCATTGGTGAAACAGTAACCGAGACAACTCTCTCTCAGCTCGGATCGAATAGAATAGAAGAAGAAGAATCACCTTTTATTTTTCACCAGCA
This sequence comes from Phyllopteryx taeniolatus, assembly GCF_024500385.1. Lineage (NCBI taxonomy): Eukaryota > Metazoa > Chordata > Actinopteri > Syngnathiformes > Syngnathidae > Phyllopteryx > Phyllopteryx taeniolatus. The sequence continues at coordinate 1,591,006 of NC_084502.1, forward strand.
CAACAACAACAAAAATCAGCGTTATCGTTGTGTTTGTTGTGGTGTGGAGTTGCTTCTTTACACACGATCAGAGGAATTAACTCAGTTGTTTTCCTCCAGTGGTTGCTGACATTTTGTGCGAGTTCCTGGAAGTTGCCATTCATCTCATCCTGTACGTCCGTGAAGTTTATCCCTCGGGAATATTTCAGAAGAGAAAGAAGTACAACGTACCTGTGCAGGTACAGATGAACATTTGAGATGTTGCTGTTGCTCTCCCCTCAGCTCAAACCTTTTGTTAATTTTGCAGATGTCTTGTCACCCTGAGCTCAACCAGTACATCCAAGATACACTTCATTGTATAAAGCCGCTTATTGAAAAAGTAAGACTCGTGTGATTCTGGTGCTCTACATATATGTTGCTCTCCCCCTGCCCACTCCCAAGCACCTCAATTTTCTTGGCAGAATGATGCCGAGAAGGTGGTTGTCGTCATCATGGACAAGGAGCATCATCCAGTTGAGAGATTTGTGTTTGAGATATCTCAACCGCCACTGCTCTCGATCAGGTTTGCACCCCCTCTTTCACAACCAGTATATTAAGCATAATTTTTTTTTAAATGTATTATTATTTGTTTTAGCTCTGACAATTTACTGTCTCATGTGGAGCAGCTGCTGAGGGCATTCATTCTTAAGATCAGTGTGTGTGACGCTGTTTTGAACAATAATCCACAAGGTACAATCAGATTTTAACAGATACAATGACAACATATTTGTTAGACAAGCTTGAGTTTCCTTTCAGAATTGGTATTAACTTGTGTGTTTTGCTGTCTCAGACTGTTCATTCACAGTATTAGTTCATACGAGAAATTCTGCCACACGCAACATGGAGAAGGTTCAAGTCATCAAGGTATGAACAGGATGTACATCACTTTTAGGGTGGGAAACAATGATAAAGTCCCGTGGATATGCGCCTTGTGATAATTTGGGGGCTTGGCCTTTTTATAGGATTTCCCATGGATAGTTGCTGATGAGCAAGAGGTCTACATGCAGGAGCCCAGACTCATCCCACTGAAGACCTTGACGTCCGACATAGTGAAGGTGAAGGAGCGTACAAAGTTCTATAACCCTCATTTGAAATCTGAGCCATTGCACTTCTGCGCTGTCATGGCACATCTTTGTCATATTGATCAGTTTTACATGATTCAGAGGAATAGTTTTCCCTCAAGTGTGCAATTGTGAATTAAAATGCTTTCATTTGTGCTGTGTTCAATGGACAAATGTTTGAAGTGTTCTACCATTTGCACTTGACCAATACTATGTTGTGCTTTGTGACTGTTTGGAACAGATGCAGCTGTATGTGGAGGAACGAGCCCAGAAGAGGTAGCAGGAATGAGCGACACACAAGGCCAAGTTGATGGTACAGATGTGAAGAATGAAACGTTCCACGAGCAAGTACTGTATATCATATCTTTAAGTCACCAGTAAGCTTGGACATGGACTAGATTACATTTGCAACACCAATATTTCTCATGTTTTTGTCACATGGTAGTCTTTTTTTAATCATTGAAACTTCAAATTCACCAATTGTTTATTTAAATTTCCAATGCCACAGTGGCACAAAATTCATACCCAATTTTGGAGTCTTGACAGTTGGAAAATCAGGAGCAAAATGTTTCTTTGTCAATAAATCAGTGGAAATGTCAGATTTATTCATTCATGATTGAATTGCTTTGTGATTGTCCCTTTTCTGTGGAAAACTGAAAATTACAAATGTGCTAGATTATCCAAAAGGCCTTTTCAACTATTGCGTATTCCATCAGCATCTATGGACGTAGTATCCTGTCACGTATCCTATGATGTAGACGGACACCAGTGCGGCCAGAGCTGCGGCTGCCTTGACTGCGATGCCAGTGTTGCCGGTGCACATTCTGTTGTAGAGCCTGAACGTAACACAACAAACAACATTATCTTAACGCTGACTCTCTGCATCGTAACTCAAAACAGTCATATCTCATTCAAATGAATTGAAATGCCATTAATCCATTCCACTTATGCTCATTCTTGTATGCGTGCCTTGGCCACCGGGGGGCAGTATAATACAGTCATACAGACACAAATGGAAGAGTTTCACAACTAAATGCCTCAGTAAGCTGCAGTAATATTTGTCGTTTTTTAGCATTAAGCTAGCGGACATTCAAAGTGATGTGGTTGTTTTAAAGTTTAATTCTCTTTGTTTTACGTTTAGTTTGACAGTAAAGTTCGACTGTGAGTGACAATCGAGAATATTTCACCATGTGCCAAAATGCTGCCACCATCTAGTGCTCGTATCTCAATTTATTTTGCTCACACTTCATAGCAAAAAAATCGAGCAACGACTGGTAATTCGAAAAAGTCGTAAGTCAAGGTACCACTGCAACCGCAGTGGTTAAAATGGGCTCAAAAGAAGAAACACTTGTGCTTGTCATCCCCTTGCCTACTGGCATCGTCTCCAACTACAAAACCCAATTCCAGTGAAGTTGGGATGGTGTGTAGCACAAACAAAAACAAGAATACAATGATTTCCAAATCCTTTTCAGTTATTTAATGTTCAAACTGATAAACTTGAGTTTTTTTTTGTTAATAATCACTCATTTTGAATTGGATGCCTTCAGCACATTCCAAAAAAAAGCTGGGACGGGCAACTTTACCTTCACCTTTCCATTTAACAAGAATAAGCGTTTGGGAACTGAGAACACTAGTTTTTGAAGCTTCGTAGGTCAATTTCTTTCCCATTTTTGCTTGATCATGTACAACTACTGTTGCTAAACAGTTCTGGGTCTCCATTGTTGTATTTTGTGCTTCATAATGCGCCTCACATATTTTCAATGGGAGACAGGCCTGGACTGCTGGCAGGCCAGTGTAGTACTGGCACACTTTTACTACCAAGCCACGCTGTTGGAACACATCCAGAATGTGGCTTCGCATTGTCTTGCTGAAATAAGACGGGGCGACCCTGAAATAGATGTTGCTTGGATGGCAGCATACACTATGTTGTACACATTCCTCAACTTTCCCAGTCTTTTGTTGCCCCTGTCCCAGCTTTTTTGGAACCTGTTACAGACATCAAATTCAAACTGAAAGAATAATAAATAAATAAAAAAACCAATAATGTTCCTCAGTTTGAACATTAACTATCTTGTCTTTCTAGTGAATATTGCTTGAAAAGGATTTCCAAATCATTATATTCTGTTTTTATTTACATGTTGCACAACTTTCAAACGTCTTTGGAATTGGACTTTGTATTATGACGCTGAAATACTCAGGACAAAAGTACTTGTACACCCCTGCTAAGAATGTGGATCCCCTTCACGTTAACGTCCTGTAACTCTTTCTCTCTTGCCATTGGCCTTTCCGAAAAAGGCAAAACAACACATGCAGTGAGGTACCGGTAATTATTTGACTGACGTTGGCTCTGAAGGGATCCACTGAGTTGAGCAGACAACTTTGAGCCATAATCGTCGGGAAGGTTTTGTCGTGTCGAAACATCACGGTACCACTGAATCAGAATGTACTCACTTCGTCACAGTGGATTGTGAGGCCTCCACATTCATGTTGATGTTATCCTCATTCCAGCGATCGTATTGCACACTGCCGGCACCGTTGGTATCCATTTAGGAAGTCCTCGCTCTCCTCTGAAATCAGTCTTTTATGTCTGCGCACAAGAAGTTGTGTGAGCGATAAAAAAACATCGACATTTAAGAACATAACAAGCAATTAACCTGCGTGTGTCTATGACGCCACGGGGATTTTAAAAGTCGAGTCATGTTTAAAAGCCTTTTCTGTGAGAGCGTGAAGAATGGCCACAGGACCCGGTCCATAGTTCATGTGTTCGCTGGGTTCACCCAGCAATAAATATATTTGTTATCCTCTTGTGCTGGCATGTTGGAAGTTTATATCACTCGTTCAAAAGGGCAATCAAGATCTTGATGGACACAACTTTATTTGTTGGTGACTACTTCAAACACTTGGACGGTGCAAAAAGTGGACTTTAAGGGTGAGCAGTGTGATTAAGATTAAGACTGTCCTTGTCTGCTCTTTTCTAACCATAAGTCTGTTAAATTAATAGATGACATGATGTGGCCTTGGAGCATGACAAAAATATACAGCGGCCCCCTTGTATGTGTGGAAGACTTTTGTAATCTTTCCATGGGAACTGGGAAACTGAGTTTTGGACACACTTTCATTCAAATTCATGATGATAATAAATTTTATTATTATTTATTTTTTTACAAACATAATCATGAATGTTTTTTTTAAGTGGACACAGATGGGGAAAAAAAAACATTTGAAATATATTTAATTTTTTACATATATTTAATTTTATGGGTAAAAACCTGAATACTGATTTCAAATTTAACACAATTAAATCCAAACATTTTAGCAACAAACATGACTTACTGCGTTAGCAAAGGTCTTTACATTCCTTATTCATTCCCATAGAAATTTGGCAACTGCTGCAGCTCCAGAGGTGTCACATTTTTGTTTCACGCTTCACTCATAAAAAGCCCTGTGACGTCACTGTCCGTTCCTGCTGTTATCAGCTGTTCGCAGACCTTTGGAACAGCTTCAGATTGGGCAAAGCTCAACGACGAACTACCAGAAAAAAATAACAATACGCCTTATTGTAAAACCACGCGGAATAACCACAAAGTATACGTATGACTATTTAAATGTTTTGCCCTGCTGTTGGCATTTAATGAGTTCTCTTCAAGTGCTATGCTTTCCTTCATCACATCGCTGCTTCCGACATCCTACTTGACAGGGTGGTGGGCTCTGAACATCAATGTGCTGTGCCGTCTGCTTCAAGGTGAGACTCAAAACACATTTTGAGTTCACGTGTGTCAGATGCAATGAAGCGGTGCGTAACGTGCAGGGCTGGTAGGTGCGTGTGGGATCTCTGTGCTCGGCTCCCTTCTGAGAGTGCATTCGTATGTTGAGGAGGCAAGGTAAGGATATTTGACATTGCACTTGTAATTCAAAGTCATAATGGCTCTTTTCCGCCTTCTGCAAACCATAGTTGGAGTGACAAAGATGCATCTAGTCAGAGGAGGGTTCGTCCTGGACTGGCGGGGATGCTCCGCTTTGTCTTTGTGGCCGGGATGCTGGCTGCTGTAAGTTCTCGTGTGGCCTCCCTGGTGGTGCTGGAATTTTGTCTTCGAGCTGTCTCTGGATGGGTTACACAGGGACCGGTAAGAAACCATTGGCCTCATAAATTGGAAATCGACCTGTGCCTGTCCCTTGTCTCCATTTGTAAAAAGTTAACGACACCTATGATTTTGCATTTCTGTAGCAGAAGATAATAATACCTCTTCTGAAGAACATCTTTTTTTCGCCACCGGCTGTCCTTCAAAACAGAATAAAAACAGAATCACACAGCGGGGAGGAGGCAGGGACTCGGCATAGCTCACACCACATCAAAGCGACGACTCTATTGTTCTAATGCAGACTTCCATCTTTTTGGGGCGACAGAAGCTGCGCACTGCAGCTTTAAAGGTCCCATATTTCAGTAAACCATTTTTTTCTAGTATTTAGGATGTTATATTGGCTCTATGGTGCCTCGGTAAACGTGAAATATGAATTAAAATCATCCACGCATTGTGAGTTACAGACGTTTTTCTGCCGACAGGCCTGAAATCAGGTCATGGGAATTTCTCGAGCTTATCTATGTCACTTGCGAAGATCTCCTGCTACCTCTCCGCTCTGAGCCAGAGCTGTCAACATAACAAACACAAGGCGTGAGCGTTGGGTCTTCTCCAACCAATCAGAGGAAAGGAGGCGGTCGTAGCCAAATATGGATAAAACGGATACAAAAGTGGGTCAAACAGAAGTAGCTGTCAGAGGGGCCTTTTCTGGATGCTCGTATGACAAAACCAAAGTGATTTTTGAAATGAAATACTAAGTACATGTTAGAGAGTCCCTCTCTGGAGGTCTAAATAGCAAAAATATGGGATTCCTGGTCTTATCGTGTCTATGCAATTGTGTGATTCAGGAGTCTCCGAAAGCGCTGCGGCGCCGTTTGGTTCAAAGCCAGTTCTCCCTGGGATGTGCCCTCAGCTGCACGCTGCACTTCCTCCATGAAGGGGCGCCGCGTTGCTGCCTGTGTTTGCTCCTGGCCGCAGCACTCAGCTGCTGGCTGGCCAGGCGGGCCGCGGCCTTGCAGCGGCACGTCGCCGCTCTGTACGGACTGCACAGCTCGCAGCGCTACTGCGGAATTTGCATCAGCCTGCTGGCGTTTGGCCGCGGCCCTCTGCTGCCGTCCGCGTTGTGTAAGGCACTCATCGTCGCCTTCGCCATGGCTGTGACGGCGGCGGTAGCGATCATCAATCAGCACTTCCTGTCTGGGATGGAAGCGCTTAGGTTTTGGACACCGCTGACGATCTGCTACACTCTGCTGGTGGTGTACATGCAGGGTGAGACTGTCATGGTTTAACAATCGCCTATATTAATAGTTTCAACCATAAATATACCACAAAATAAGATCAGAATATGCTTTATTTTAAACTTGACTTACATTACCCTTAAAAATATATGGCTTACAGGACTGAAAAAAAAAATCACATAAGTGTCCATATAAAAGAGTAAAAACATGCAGCGAAGACTGAAAAACAAAAGAGCTTGAGATGTCTCAGTCAATTTCTTTTATAGTCAGTGGAGATGTTTTTGGACTGTGGTGTCTCTCACATTTAAAAATGTGTTTTGCTTGTGCCGCTTTCGGATCTTTAATATCCCAAGTATACACTGGGGGGAAAAAAAACTCCTAATTTTGAACATGTACATCGACTGTTAAATAATTTTCCCCTCTTCTAAAATATAATAATATATGTCAGTACACCATATTTTAATCATGTGCAACTGAGGTACATGTTCACATTTAAGTCAATTCAGTCATTTTTTGCAGCATAGAAATGTTAATGCAAATAGTAATCATCATAAACTCATGAATAGTCTCAGACGCATTACTTAATTGATGGCTTTTACTGTTCGTGATTGTACTTGGATTAGTGTAGAACTGCATTGCATGAGATTGAGAACTCTTTCCAAAATGTCCTTCACAAAGAGAAAACCAAACATTGCAGACGCTGCAAAGCAAAAACATGACACTGGCTAACAAACAAGATGCAAAAACATGAATATTAAAAAAAAATATATATATATATATATATGCCAAGAGCGGCATAGCTGTTGTGAATATCCTTTTTTTTTTGTATATACTGATGGCTGGGGGAAAGACATTAGCATGGACCTTTATAGATGATGTGTAGCAAAGAGTTATTTATTATTACTATGCCCCATCAATAATTTCTCTTCCTGAAGCAGACGAGCAGCCAGCAAGCCAGGCACCCCTGAACCCTGCGGCGACGCGTCTCGGTGCGTTGTCGCTCCTGCTGCTGACTGTTGGACGCTGGGCTGATGTGCTCCACGTTTTCTTTTGTTTCCTGGGTGAGGTCAGCTGCCTGATCCCCACGATGGATCTGCTGGATGTGACCTCCTCGTAGGTCGGTGATCCTCACCTCAAAAGCTCCCCAAAAGGGTATGAACACACTGGGAAATAATGATCTTCATATTGAAGATGTGCAAATGTGTTTCTAGGGATGGACATAATGGCTGAATGGATTTTTTTTAAAATGTTGTTGGCACAATGGAGTGCGCTACTTGGATGCAATCAGCAGAGGTGCTGTGTATTTGATCTCAAATGATTTGTGGTCCTAAGAAGATCGTGACTTCTTTTGGAAGTTGAGGTACATCCAAGCATACCTCCCTCATGTCCAGAATACAGCCATGAAAACAGGAGTTCAGAACGTGTGGATTCTCCCATCCTGTTCACAATATTCTAGAACAAAACTAAGTGACTGAGGGAATTTTTGTAAAATGCCGTGTTAGTAATATCTCTTGATTGTAGTCTGAGTAATTCAAATGTGTAAATGGTTGATCAGAAACTTTTATTATTCAATTGTATACTGTACATCTTATTTTATGTGGACAGGTTGAAAAGTATTAAGAGTATGTTTAAAAAAACAAAAACAAAAAAAAGCACTAAAGACAACCAAGAGACGAAGAGATGAGCATCAGATGTAATGATTTCCATTTGTCGTTAATCACGTTAACCCTACTGAAGGCCCTTCAGGTAAAGCTTCTGTAGAGTGAAGGCTTGCATGTGTCAAGCAGACCAGGAGAAGCTCATCCATGCTTTTATCTCAAGTAGACTTGACTATTGTAATGGTCTTCTGACTGGACTCCCTAAAAAGAGCATTAAACAGCTGCAGCTCATTCAGAATGCTGCGGCTTGGGTTCTGACCAGAACAAAGAGGAAGTCTTTACACTTTGTTTTAAATGTTTATAAGCTGTTTTCTCTTTGTTTTAAATGCTTTTAATCATGTAAAGCACAATGAGTGACCTTGTGTATTAAATGCGCTATATAAATACATTTGCTTTGGTTTGTACTGTACCGGATTTGTCATGAACTATTGTGTTTCAACCTGTTAAATTGGAACCTCAGGAGCCACAATGTGACGTGGATAAACGTCAACAATGCAAAATAAAACCTGCTGAGTCCGGCCAATATTACACTTGACACCCGGTTTAGGCGTGTGGCGAAAGTGATGTTTAATTACACCAAGCTCAACATTGAAACATTTAAATGGAAGCTGCTTTGGGAACATCACCTGTAACTAATGACGTGAACACACTTCCTTGTACCTCGGGACAACACGATAACCAGCTTGGGAGGAGAGAAAACAAGTGTGCAGTGGGGAGCACTGCCACTCGGTCGGTAATAACATTTTTTTTTAAACAATTTTTTAATGTCCTATCGCAACTGACTACTGCTCGAGGAGAAAGGGGGCAAGATGGCTGACGACACCCTTTGTATTAAAATCACACAAAATGGCGTTTGACAACAAGTACACCGCGTTGCTTCACCGCGACTTAATGATGTCGAACTCTTAAAATATTACATCCTTCTTTTTTTATAGTGAAATAAACACAAGGGGTAGGTTTCTCGGTTTCTCATCACGTAGCAGTGACCATTTATAATCACGGTCCATTGTCGTGACGCCTCACGAAGCATCCACATGACTTGAAATCCACGTTTCGGCGCCGAGATTGTGTCTTAACTTTTGCCGTTCACATTACGTTATTCCATGGGGGAGGCTTTTTTGTTTGTTTGTTTTTTTGTACATCAGCCCCGTCACTCCGTGTGGAATCGACAGTGACGGCCTCGCGCTCCCGTTCCCGTCATATAATCCAAGTCAGAGAATCACTTTGTTTTGCAAATTGTACTCCCACGGGTTTATTGGCTTTTTTTTCTTGATTTTTTCAACTGGATACAGTTCCACCACAGGACGGATTCGACAGAACCATGGAGGACATTCCACGCGTGGCCGCGTACAGTCAGTGAGAAATGTGGAGAAAATGTCGGACGTCTACTTGTTTTGTACATCGTGTCCCTCTGGAGGCATCGCGGCTCGTTTGTGCCCTTCTCTGATTGGCTGACTGTGCGCACGCGCAGACTGCATTCACTGTCTGCCTCGTTCCATCTTGTGCTGTCCTGCCTTGATACTGAAGCTTAAAATAGTAACACGGCAGTTGGACGAACACAGGTGTTTACTTTTTTTGTGTGTGTCGTTTTAAATAGTCCTATTCCTCTATTTGATTTTAATACAAACGTTTCGACACACGAATATTAACATGTATGCAATGCGGACAATAAAGGTCAGCTTTAATTAAGCAACAGCGACACGGTTTAAGAAAAAAATAAATAAAAAGTTACACCGTTCATAAATAGGCTATGAGCGACTAACAAAGATTGAGAGACTAATAAATCATAAAAAAATCATATTGACTTCCCATTAACGTTTATCAAGATTTAGCTTGCTACCTTTGTACTATGTACACGGGTTTTGATTGCTTGTTACTTATTAGCTATAAACGGAGCTGAGGCCGGGTTAAAGTGAAACTCGAGTTATGAAGAGCAGACAAAAGACAGACACAGATCCCAATCACGAAAGTGCCGATGACGACATGGCCCTGCCGGTCCATTCCTTTCACTTGACATAAGCGAAGATCTGAGCTGAGGATCAATAGTGAAGATCGTTATCTTTTCCTTCTGATACGGCTATTGTGTTGGACCTGATCGGTAATAATCATCTCAGAACGACCGGTGGTGGTGCAGCGATCCATATTTGCAATGCTAATCGCGACGACTATCATTTGCATATTTCCACATGCTTTCGCGCAAAGTAATTTTGTACTTTGCTGATGGGATCCTCCTGGAACTCCAATTTATCCAAGCGGCATCACGAGGAGGAGGAAGAGGAGGAGGAGGAGGAGGAGGAGGAGGAGGGCTGTTCTCACGCATGCGCACTTGCGTGTGATCGCAACGGGTGAAAGTGTGTGTGTGTTTGTGTGTGTGTGTGCGTGTGTGGGGCTAGTTCTCACACACACAAAGCCACGCCTGACGAGCCCAAGTTTGCGCTCTATCTTTTTAGGAAGCTCCCTGCTTCTCTCTCTCGCCACTCAAAGGCCGCGTTGTGCCAGGGACGCACCTCCTCCTCCTCCTCCCCCCCTCGCCCCCCCCTCCACCTCGTCACGGGAACGGCCCGCAGCGCGTTCACGGGGTGCAAGGTCGCGATTTAAACAGTGCAGTGTCAAAAGAGAGCGTGCAAGGCAGGGGGGGGGGGCGCCCGGCAAGTCCAATGGTTGCCATTGGGGCACAGCGAGCAGTCAGTGGCGTTGACGTTGCGCACCTCTTCTTCTCCTGTTTACTGACATAGCAAAGGTGATCTGTATGGTCGCGGAGGAGCAGCAGCAGCATGGTTCGGGAAACCAGACATTTATGGGTGGGAAATTTACCCGAAAACGTGCGCGAGGAGAAAATCATCGAGCACTTTAAACGGTGAGTAGAAAGAAAGTGTTTTGCAATCTCCCTGCTCGCATCTGTGCAGCATGTCGGCGTCCCATCTTAATCAGCATCAGCGTCATCTGCGGTGCACGCACTTGTTTCCGTGTGCATGTCGGCATTCCCCCCCCCCCCCCCCCCCCCGAGCAGCCCACCTGTCCACCTGCGCCAAAACGCCGTAAAAACAACTTCCTTGGTTATGGGACGCCGAATCGTCACCGTCAATATTCAGTGGTTGTGAATCGGGACCCGATCGCGCGTGAGATATGATGCGTGTTGCAGGATTTTAGACCCAATCAACACAGGTCAGTAATAGGAAGCAGACGTCGCGCAGCCGCAATTTATTTTGTGGGCTTTTTTTTTTATTTAATTTTTCTTTTCTTGCAAATTGGATGTGATTGCACTGCAGTAAGAAGCCTCGCGACTCCCTGAAACCAGCACACGCAGGCGGTTGTCATTGTGTCTTTTGTTGCTGGGCTCGATTCTGCAGTTATTGTTGCGAATGCATCTTGAGGGGAAATGTCAATTGTCGTGCGCCTTGCACGCTTGCAAGCTGTCAAGGAAATCACAGCTGCGTCCGCGCGTGCCCCCAAAACGCCAGACCGCTCAAAGCATCCGCGTCTGCGTTTCTCCGCCCGTCCGAGGCGTCGCCACATCAAATGCACAACGTCAATGCGAGCGAGCGAGCACTGAGCGTGCGTGCGAATTGCGCGACGATGTGCGTCGTGCTCGCCGTTGCAATGGCGCAGGAGGAAGCTGCCTCCCTCCGCGCCTGCACGGGTTCCACTGAGCGAGCCGAGGAAGGCGGCGTGCGTGCGTGCAGGTGTGTGTGAGAGAAAAAAAGGAGATTGTGACGTGATGTGTAAAATGGCGTCGAGGCTTGTGCGTTGTTGTTGGGACCTGCTCGATGCCACAAATGTTTTGGCACTACAACAGCTTCGAAAGGTGCTGGCAACCTTTGAAGTCATCTTACAATGACATTTTCTTGTCATGAATGCAAAGTGATGCAATGCTCTTTGTATCCTATGGAATTTATGTCGTCATTCTCCCCAATATTGGGCACTTTTCATATTTATTTATTTTTTGTTAGTGTGCGCGCAGACCACGTGAGACCGTGTTCACGTTTGATGTGTTTGCAACCTACTTGTCATCGTTGAAATTCTCCCAAAATGTAAGATCCATGTAGTCCAAGGTTTGAAAGGTGGATGACGAGGTATTTGGCCAACCTGCCCGCGAGACACGCTAGCTAACTGTAAGTAGCGGCGTAACGAGATTTCCCCAAAATGAGTCATGACAGTCTGTCAAAATGCCGAGTCTGGCTGGATTGGCCACAACAAAGCAAAAATTTGGAAGCCATTTTGGCCACTTCTATGAGTCCTTCCAAAACTCGCCCGAGATAGAACGTCTGAAATTACGAAATTTGAACCGAGTGTCCTAGACGGGCGGACGACGCTAGCTTGCCAAGAATTTGCATTTTCGTGATTAGTGTGTGGACGGAGCTTGGCAGCAAAATTTCATGACCCCGCCATAAAATGCAACCCTTTACAACGGCGTTCCATTCCGATGGCGTAAACCAAATTTGTATTTGAGTCGGACTGGGCCAGAGTCTATCACTGACTTAGACTAACCTAGTAATAAAGTCAAAATTAGGCAATATTTGAACGTCTAGCCCAAAAATATAAAACAAGTAAATTGAGAATGTGTGCTGCTGAGGTTTGCTTAATAAACGGTTACCTTTCCCGTCCGTTCGTGTGTGTTAATCGGGGACTAATGCACAACAACAACATCTCAGAGAGATCGCTGACGTTTTACATGTCACCGCCGCGGTGGAGCAAGCTGTTGAGCTCCTTAGCTCGCTAGCTCATTAGCTCACGGGCTAGCGAACATAATGTACAGTTAACTTTCCCTCAAGCGTCTCTGTTGTCTGCTACGCGCTGCACATGGAGCAAGGCTAGGGAGTATTGGAAGCAGCCAACACCGGTCTGCCGGCGTTCCGCTAGCAACCGACGACACGGCCGTCCAACTCTCCGTTGGCTCACCGCAACGATGACAATTTATCGAATCAGGAAAAACTGTCGCGTCCGTTTTATCGAACGATAAGTCAATATAGTTCACAGGTAACCCTCACTGGCACAAGTATACACATGGCACTGGCACACGCAACAACTCTGCTTCTGATGTACACATTTCCACAAGTCGTCCACCCAGTATACCTCTTTTACTTTTGCACATCCCCGGCATCCCGTTCTTTGCTGCTCACGGCTTTAATTACGGTTTTATTCATTTGGGGGTAGGGCGCATGAGAAATTTCAGAGTAGCAGTAGCATACACTGTACTTGTCTGTAAGCATAAGTATGTTGTTGTTGTTATTAACACTTGCCGTGTTTGCTTCCCATTCCGTTCGTTAAAATCCCATTGTACTATGCAAGTGTTAATTCTCAAAAGAGCTCCCCAAAAAGACAGACACATGCCACTGTGACCAGCAAAGTGGAACGGTTCAGGTCAAATCGTTTCCAAGGTCAAAGGCTCCCTTGACAAATTGAAATGCCCAAAAAAGTGTTTCAGACCAACGAAAACCTTGTGGAAGCAAGCTTTTAAGTATTGCGCATGTGAATGAATTCGGAATTCTGGCTTTTCCATTCGATTCCGTTCATTCGCGCATAAATACCGACTGCATAAGTTCTCAATGTGTGAAATCGATTTGTGAGATCTGATCTTTGATCTTCTTTCCACTTAGCTCATCAGTTTGTTTTGCTGTTTTTTTTGGTCCCCCAACCCCCCCTCTCTCCAGATATGGACGTGTGGAGAGTGTCAAAGTCCTGCCTAAACGGGGTTCAGAGGGCGGAGTTGCGGCCTTTGTGGATTTTGTGGACATCAAAAGTGCTCAGAAAGCTCACAATGCTGTCAACAAGATGGGGGACAGAGACCTGCGCACTGATTACAATGAGCCGGGCACCATTCCGAGTGCAGCGAGGGGGCTGGACGATAGTCTGTCCTTAGGCTCTCGTGGCCGGGATGTATCAGGGTTCACACGGGTGGCGGGGGGGGGCGTGTATGGCCCCCCCACGTCGCTCCACAGCAGAGATGGACGCTATGAACGGAGACTAGACGGGTAAGTGGACACAGTTTCTATGACGACAGGGGGAAGCGTGCTTTGTGAGAAAACGGCTCATCTTTAAGAGTCTTTCTACCGTATTCACTGACTTGTTTAGGAGGATAAAATTGTACAGGGATCCCCTCCAAAGTCAGCTCTCCTGGATTTATTCGTAAAGGTAGACACTGCATTACTTGTTAACACCTTGTGACTAAGCGCGTACTCACATGAGGCAATGCGTGCCATGCTTGCGCCCACTTGACACCTAAAATCTAGTAGCCTTAATTTGCGTAGCCTAGTGTGAGTGGCCACTTCCCCACTTTTGTCATGCTTGCTCATACTCGTGCACATGGGCAACATGGGCTTGTCACACAATTCACGGAATCAGGCTATTCGTGGGGATCGGGACTGAGCTCTCTAAAAGGTAATTGAGCCCCCGAAAAAAGTTTAGAATTTCCTCTATCCATAGTTTAAACTGTAAATATGCTCAAAAACTTTGATTTAAAAAATCATTTTATAACATGACCCTTTAAAAATGTCTTACAGATTATTTTAATTTGGAAAAAAATGCACCCTGAAAGTGCATGTACAAGCACACGTGGGGAAGACTCCTAAGTTCCACAACAACCCGGGCTAAACTTAGCTCCACCCCGACATACAAGGTTGTCTCTCAGTCAAACTGTATCATTTCAACATACAGTACTTGGAACAATTTCTGAACTACTTTCCTATTTAGACAGGGCTTTGGCACCATTTTTGGGCATCTTGGGGCATTTCAAAAAGAGCACAAAAACTGTGACTGGGTGAGTTTTTTTGTTTGTTTTTTTTTGATTTTTTTAGTGAATAGCTGCGGTCCCACAGAAAAAAAACCCACAAATGGGCAATTTGTGAATTGACAATGCGGGGCATTACTCTGCGCCAATGGAACCGATCCTTTCGCTAGTTATTCATAGTAACTACCACCTTGCACAATTGAAATAAATTATTGAAACAATCCACGCACAAGATAAAAAAAGAGAGTCCAATATACGCTCGGTCACGCACGGGCGCATGCAATGAACTATCATGCAATCACTCCTCTCGCCAGTTATTTAGAAATACCACATCGAAATAAACAGGACGACTACAAATGATTCAGTCAAAGAAATAAATCCATGGCACACACCGTCACGCAGGGGCTCATGCGTGGACAATGTACGTGCCCAATGCTTAATGTGATGGCTCCTCTCGTTAGTTTTTCACAATTACCACCATCTTGCGCAGTACGAACAAAAAAAAAATACTTGGAGTAGAAAAAACCCAATTGGTCATGCATGCGTACAATTCATTTGATCTGTTTTTCTCTCTCCAGTTATTTGGGCAGAGTAGAACAAAAGAGAACTTGAAATAATCTACAGTCAGTTAAATTGCTGTAATATGCTGCCTTGTACAATAAAGTGATGGCACACGCAAATGGGCTGAAGCCCGAAAGGGTAAAGAGCGTTGTAAGGGCAGGTCTGCGGGGGCAGGAGAGGGACGGCCAATCACGGTTGTGTGTCGCCTAATGTGAGTACGCGCGGTCTCGTGTATCTGGTCGCCAATGGCATCAACGGCTAGATTCTATTTGTAAGAAGAAGCAACATTGTCAGGTGGATATATCATTTGTGGAGGGTAAAGATTGGACATGGTACATTTTCCCAGGATTCTTGAAGATGGGAAATGCAGGGGGCTAAAGAGAGAGTGGTCCAGCGACTGGGATTCCTCTCCTAATCTGGAGTTACATGGCTGGCCTGGTGGATTATATCACTGTTTGTCCTCCATGTAGTCAAACAAAACAAACACACAAGCACACATACAAGACAGCATTTTTGGACGAGTCTCATCTTTCAGTTCTGCACACCGGAGTCATCGTGGATAAACTACACAGGAAATATATCCCCCCGCTGCTGGATTATCTCCGAAAGGATATTCTATTTTACCAAAACTACAGGTTGCTTTCTTGGCGTCTTTTTATTTATTTTATTTGGAATTCTGTCTGAGAACAGGGCATTACAATTTGAGACCTCTCGGAGACCACAAAAACACGAGAGCCATAAGTGACCTTAATTAATTGGGACATTTTTTTATATTTTTTTTTTAATTTAATTTTTGTCAAGGACTAATATGGACAATGTTTGCTGGCTGGAGAGTCTTCACCTCCTTACTGTTGGAGATAACATGCCTGTGGAATACCTCCTTTCTCTCTCTCACGTGGAACTATAAGCATTGGATGAAATCCAAAACTTTATAGTCACAACTTTGCTGCTGTGTGGACTGCATACAGACTCAAGCACGAACAGACAATTTATGTCAACCTCTGACTATGCGTTTTCTCCTCACTGCAAAGAGATGACTACAAGATGGATTACCACTGATCAGTAAGACTCGAATGGGCTGAACTGGACTTGTCTCTCCTTTGTGGAATTTGTGTGGAGCACACGGACAAAGTGGAAGTCTAGAATTGGAAATCAGTCATGGTATAGTTAAAGATGGACTATTGGATGTTATGTATGAATGAAAAACTAGCACACATGCCTGGATGGATATATGGACTCAAGTTGACTCATTCAAGCATCCGTAACTCCTGAGCTTGGATCCCATTTTTGCAATCCACCTCCTCGAAGGTCCCCTGCCCTGAAGATGAGGATTACATGGCATTTTTTCATATTAACAGTGTTACTACTACTTCCCCCCCCCCCCCCCCCCCCCCCCCCCGCACCACCTTCCACTCATCTTTTTTGCCCAAACAAAGTTCTATCTCCCTGTATTATATTTGGAATTATAGCTCAAGTTACCACTTTCTCAAAAGGTTGGTATGTCCTGCCCTGCCTTTGTATTTTAGCTGTCCTCGCTAACCCCCGTAGTTTGCACCGCTGACTCTTGATCTTCACACTAACCGCGCTAGCTGCTGCACTCTATACTGTACCTTACCTTCTATTGTTTCCCCTTCTCTTCAACTTTCCTTACCTGGCCAGCAGCTGTCATGACATAACAGTAATGCAGTGGCAATGATCTCACAGTGATTTCCTGTATAGATCGCCTTTATGTTTTCTGCTTTCAAATCAGTGGTATGCTCCCACAGGAAATAATTGATTTCCAGGGTCAAACCGTTGTCAACTTTACAATAAATATTTTAACGTTGGTAGCTGTCATAAAAGTATGTGTATGTGTGTATATATATATATATATATATATATATATATATATATATATATATATATATATATAAACAAGACATTAAAACAACAAAATACTCTTAACTTTAAAGTGGAAATGATTTGTATTGCATTTTTAAGTCATTTGTTTTTTTTAGATGTTCGTTGAGTTGAGCTGATGTCTGTGAGCTCTGCTGATGTCCTGCGCTATATGCCATCATCTCTCCTGATGTTTCAGGGCATTTTTGAGACATTGAATTGAATCCAGTCAACAGTACTTCCAAATTGTTTTTGTGGGATCCCATCCCTCCTTGTCAGTCCTTGGTGCTCGTTGAACTGACGCTACCGTAGTGTCTTGCGTGATATACCGGCGTGTGACTCTTGTTTTGTTTTGTTTTTTTGCCTCACAGTTAAAATATAACGCACCCTTGTTTCGCAGGGTGTGTGTCCCTGGGCCAATCGCGATAGTTGAAAATTTGCAATGCAGAGAGAGCAGGTTTAAAAAAAAAAATAAATACAAAAAAGTTTTTGTTTGTTTTATCCCTCCCACATGCTTTAAACACATTTAATTTTACGAAAACAGAAAATCTTAAAAAATTAAATCACAAGTAAAAGATATTGAAAATAGTCTACCTATTTTAGTCCCTACGGCTGGGTGAGATTACATAGGCCAACGAGAGATTTGACCACGGCGTGAGCCACCGACTGTTTAACTTGATAAAACTGAATAGAAGGTGCATTTCACACTAAACAGTCACACTGAGAAAATACATTACTAACATTTTCATCATACAGTGGAACCCCGATTTAACGGCAAGAGGGTCAGGGATCATCCGTCACAGCCGATTGTCCGGTATATTGAAGCCGCCCCCCCCCCCATTTATTTATTTGTGGCGATATGCACCCAAATTATTGCATTATTATTAAGTATAAAAAAAAAGATTATTTTTTAAAACTTTTTCTCGTGGCCTAAAACACCCAGTACAAGTTATTGTCAATAAATCTAAAAAAAGCTTGAAAATGTTTGAAAAGTTTTTAAATTTTATCCAAACTTATCATGCTGGTGTGCTTGATGATGACATTCTTGACGTACTCGTAGGCGAGTCAAGGGGGGGGTCGCTTTCATGAGCCGCGACTAATTAGTGTGCTTTGTATTTCCAAATCTGCTGCCATAGACGAACGGCTTGACAAAAAAAGGAAATCGTACCAAAAATAGCATGTTCCAGACTCCAGAGACGGATGTGTCGTATTCCTCTTTAAGTTTACACTGCAGCCATGTGCGCTCTCTCTGTGCAAAGTACTATGCGACTGAATCAGCTGAAAATCAACACCCTACCTTCGCTCAATCGTTTGTATTAAAGAGAATCTACTGTGCATATCAAACTTTTAACAAGACTCAATAAGGAAACATATGAGCGCCCAAAGCTGGAAGTGTGATTAAACAAATCGATTTTACTCATCATTAACTGCATACTACTGTAATTATCATGGTAATTTACATGCACATATATTGGTAAATATTTTTGCTATATTTCATTTTCATTTTTTTTTGTTTTTGTTCTTGTTTAGGGGGACTAAGTTGAATGGCGGGGGGTGCACCCGAGTGCCCTCTATTGACCAGCCGCCACTGTCTAAAAGGTGGAACCTAGTTGGGTGCCGTGTTACGTCTGCGCGTGTCTGGGACTCTCGCTAACATAATTCTCCAAATGTGCTTGCTTCAAGCTGTTTGTCTTGTCTCCAAGTTGAAGTTTACAGTAAAAATGACATGGACAACAGAATAGAATTAAACGTATATTTAAACAACAAAATGTTCGACAACCCATATAATAAGAAAAGTTTGCTAGCTTAATGTTAACATGCAAGGTGAAATGTTATGGAGTGGCTGACGGAAATTCGCATTGATGTTACAGCAAATATAAACCTTGCAACAACTGCTACTTTTAGCACACATTGAGCAACAACACATTCAAACAGGGATACATACAACATTATGCACAGGCATCTATTCTCTCTCTTCTTTGGGAGAAAGGGGGGAAAAAAACTTGAGTTAAGTTTGGGACCTTCTCTGCCTCCTCTTCTTGCTTTTCTGCCATTATGCTGCATGTCTTCCAGTAGTTTTAAGTGCTTCCCAGCATGTTGTGGTAGTATACTGAATGCACGCAACTCTAAATTTGTATTTGTTTATATACTGCAAAAAAACGATGGCCCAGAAATCTGTGATATACCGAGTGCGCCAAAGGTGAACCGTAATGTAAGTGAGGCTTCATGTTAACTACAATAGTTTATTGTTCATAAAATGTATTAGCAAAAAAATAGAACAGTAGTTTTCGTTTTCTTCTTTTGAGCAAATTAGAAAATTTTCAATGTGGTCCTTGTCATACTTTTTTTTTTCCTTCTTTTTTTCCAATTCAGTATCTGAATTTGAATCTGAAAATGTGCAAATTGAATGGGTTTGTCGCGGTTTCGTCGAAGTCTGTCAAAGTGTGTTTATGTAATTCTGCTCACAAACACAAATACACAATGATGTCATCCTAATCTCGTTGACAGAGGTAAGGATGCTCCCCATATTTTCTGTTCCTGCCATGTACTGCTTTTTCCCTTTTTCTAATATAATAATTATTATTATTCCATTTTGTATAATCATTTTTTACAGGGACAATGCACAAAAGAAATTCGACCAGAGTTAGCTAAAAGCAAATTTGCAGCTTCTGTCCCTGAGCAGGTAGACAAAAAACAAAAAACAGTTTCTCCTTATTCAAAATCTAATCTTAATTCTAATTTCCAGGAAAAACGAGAAATAAATAGCTTCTCTGAATCAATATTTGTAAAATTGTCTAATCATTAGTGTAACATGTCGCTACACCATAGGTGTCAAACCCGAGGGCCGGGGGCCAGATCCGGCCCGCTATATCATTTCATGTGGCCCGCATAAGCAAATAATGTGTGTCTACTTCTGGACCATAATTTCAAATTGTCTTCACTTTTAATAATGCGTTTTAAAATATTGAAGTTAGGAGTGATGCGGACAGGTGGGTGCGTTCGTTGTTTGGAGCATTTTCAACTGTACAAAAACCAAGCTGATGTACAAAAACTGGGACAAATGTTTGGCAAAAAAAAAATAAAAATGTTGAAAAACGAAAACCAAGGTTCCGCTGTATATGTAATGATACGTTGAGGCGATAATACATTTATATGGTTCCAGAGTCACAACAGCTCTCTGAGTTAAACCATAACTACAATGTGGCTTGCGACAAAATTGTGTTTTAGCACTTGATCAACGTTACAGAATATCATGGAATCTCATTCAGAAACGTCCTCCTTCGAGTACATGGTTCAAAATAATTACTAATCATCATCTTTGGTTCTCTTTGTCAGGGCTGTCAAACTCAAATTCACGGTGGGCCAAAATTAAAAACTGGGACAACATCGCGGGCCAAGCTCAATATTTAATGTAAAATCACTGCGATGTGCATGTTTCCCTTCTCTCCAGAAATGTAGCGTTAAAGTTTATCATATGACAGCAAACTTAAATTTAAACTTCAACACTGAATCTGGAAAAACAAACTTTAATATTATAAACACGAGAAATAAAATTTGCGATAAAAGACATCAGTGGTATTTGTGTGTTGTTTTGTATTTAAATAGATAACATGAATTCTTCTGTCTCTCCTTCTATTTATCTATCTCCAACTACCTTTCTTTTTGATGTAAATCAAAACAACACAAAACAATAAATGTCCTTCAATAAAAATCTAAATTTCAAACTATTAACAGTCCCTGCCTAGGAGTTGATAAAGGGCATTAAAAAAAAAAACATTAATTCTGCTGTTTTCCATCTTTCGTTTAGCCATTTTTGGGAAGAGGAAGTGTAAATTTGCCCGAGGAGACTGGTAGCGTAGTTGCTAACGACTGCAACAGAAAGGGAAGGGGCGCTCGCCGGTCAAGCCTGATGGGCCAACACGCTAGCAAAGCATTGTGGGATTTGTAATATTAGTGGGACATGTGCGATATACTGGCGGGCCAGCTCTAATACACATTTGATATGGTCTTGCGGGCCAAATATAATTACATCGTGGGCCAAATTTGGCCCCCGGGCCTGAGTTTGACATGTATGCTCTATGTTAAGCAATTTTCATGACGACTGGTGTCAAATTGTGCTTCACAACAAATGAAAAGGTGACCTCGGAAAATCTTGCGTAACCTTTTCAGATTGAAATGATTTGGAAAAAGGTTGTTTTTGTCTCAAATGTATTACATTTGGCTTATTTCATTATCCCCCCCCCCCCTGCCCCCTCCTCATTTTTTCTTATAGGACTGCTGAAAGTCGAGATCGACCATACGATCACGGTGCTTATGGTCACCACGAGCGTCAAGGAAGCAGCTTTGAACGCCAACGGCACTATGACGCAGACTATTATGCGAGGGAAAGGACTCTCAGCTCGTCTGGGAACGGCTCTGGTGCATCCATGGGAAGCAGTACAACTCTGTCCTCCGGAGTCGGCGGCATCGTTAAAGCCGTTGCTGGCAACACTGGAACAAGTGGGGCGGCAGGGGCCACCGCAGGGGGAAGTGGAGGATCTACATCCAGCGGGGTTAGCTTCTACCGCTCCCACAGCAGGAGTCCGTGTCGTTTCGAGACACCAGAGCCTCGTTACGAATCAAGGACCAGGGAGCCATTTCCTTTGGCCAGTGTGGTTCACAGGGACATTTACAGAGAGGACAGGGCTCGGCGCAGCGAGCGCTCATTTCGACACAGTCGCAGCCGCTCTCCGCACTCTGCGCATTCGCGAAACCCGTCACCCCAGAGGCTGGCAAGCCAGGCTAGTCGGCCTCCACGCTCCCACAGCGGCTCTGGCTCTCGCAGTCGCTCTTCCAGTTCAGACTCGGTCAGCAGCACCAGCAGCACCACCAGTGGCAGGTGAGTGATGCTTTTTATTTTCATTTTCATGTTTGTTGTATACAGTGGTGTCTCCTTGTACGAATGAACGCGGGCAGGGTTTGTGAACTGAACTGAGAACTGTGGGAGCCCTGGTTTTCACCGTTGTGCTTTTTCAACGGGCGATGGTGGCTGTAGACATCGAGTGAGTTGATGACTGCAGGATGATTTACCAAACATGGGTGCACTCGGTGGAAGCTTGGGTGTGTTTTGAGGGGGCTTAAGCCAGTTGGCTCCCACATAGCTGGAGTCCTGGACGCAAGACATTTCTGTGTTCACTAAATGGGAGCAGGATTGTGCATTTAGTTGTATCAACCTTAGGGTTAAATTGGGTGAAGCGAAGGACTTGATTAGGGTACTGGAGGTTTGAGCCCGTGAATCTCGCTCCAGACCAGACAAAATCAAAAATCGGGACCTGACCTCAAATTTCTGCCTTGCTTGGCTTGCCTGTGTGTTAAATGGATTGAATGATGAAAGTGGAAAACGTTACCCGCGTTTGTGCGATGCGGACAAGTAGCATGTCTTTTTGTTGTCTGTCATTTTAGCCATATTGTACTGAGTAGCCAGTTCAGAAACATGCGCACTACTTTAGTCGCTATGCTACTGTTACTTTGCAATAAATTCCATCGTCATCACATCTTTGCCATCACAATCTGATCCAGAACCTGGTACTCAGTGGTAGAAGGAAAAGACCATTTATTGGGTTAGTCGTTTCAATGCTTACAGAGCTAGTGGTAGGGTTTTCTCATTTGGGTTTCAATTTCAGGGAGTAAGCATGGGTTAGGGTTTCAAGACCGTGTTCGGGATCCAAATTCTAATATATATTGGCAAACTTCAATGTAAAAATTATAATGGAAATATTTGTGATTTGGTTTCATAGTCCTTTAGAAAAGCTGATTTTCTACCAAAAAAAAAGGTATAATGTAATTTTTAAAACATGGTGCAGATCTCAAAACTAAAATTCAGCACTCTATGGTGCAAACTAACAAATCCTGGCTGACGTATGCGGTAACGTACTTGTTCATTTCCATTTTTGGACGTGTCTGGTGCTTACTTTGTAGCTGTTGTATTACTTATCCAGTCACTTAATAATTTACGTGCATGTTTGCTGTTCAAAGTAATGCGATTTCTGCCAGACGTTTTGTGAAAAGTGTACCGTACCACCTAAACACTTATTCAGGTATTTCAGGACTCGACATTTCACGATAGCTTAGCGGTTAGCATGGCTTCACCGACTTCTCTTTTCTTGCTTGATGCGTTACAGGCTTAGCTCCTTGTCCTCCTATAGTGATATGAATACTTATTAGAAATGTTGCTTACTTGCAGCCGTGGAAGCAAAGCTGAGTGATTGAAAAGAGCGGCTGTGCATTGAGGAAGGACAGCATTTAGCCACGTTAACTCTCCAGCCGCAGCTCGTAGCTAGCTGGTGTGGTACAGGATAAGCGTAGTGCCGAGCATTCCCACGGTAGAAAGTAGAAAGGATAGTGACTGTTCACCGAGGAAGCACAGTTATATTTTTGTTTTAAACCAGAAAAAAACAATGCTGGCAACGTCTCCAGTTCCGTGGTCAGACATGCTTGAAACCATTTTAACACTGAGGCAGATACAATAACGTCATTAACAAGCTTTTAGCGTTATTGATCGGAAGAGTACAAATCGATACAGTAGCCCACATTTTTTAACGTCTACCGGATATACTGTGTACCCCCTACTTGGTCAGCATCTCAAGACAGTGTAAGGGTTTCAAAGTAGGGCTTCAAGCTGTGGATAGGGTATCAAGCCTGGGTTAATGTTTTAAAGGTTTATGAAGTTAGGGTAAGGGTTTGAAGCCAGGGTAGAGTTTTAACTAAGGTTTCAAGTCAGTGTTCAGGTTTTCCAATTTGGGTTTCAAATAAGGGTCAGGATTTAAATTAGGTGTGTAATTTCAGTTTTTCAAGTTACCTTCCCTCCCTTATTTATTTATTCATTTATTTGCTTAGTGTTCCGCAATTTAGTGAAGATCCAGCTACGGATCTCCCGCTGCCGAGTGAAGTACAGACAGAAAAGAGAAGCCAGCATCACTGATGCACTTTCAGCTGTTTATTGATTGGGACAAATACAAATACATAATGAGCTCTTTAAAGTTGCGACAAACAGTCAAACATACAGTGGGTATGGAAAGTATTCAGGCCCCCTTAAATTTTTC
Source organism: Phyllopteryx taeniolatus (assembly GCF_024500385.1). NCBI lineage: Eukaryota > Metazoa > Chordata > Actinopteri > Syngnathiformes > Syngnathidae > Phyllopteryx > Phyllopteryx taeniolatus. Next base: position 1,615,305 of record NC_084502.1, read on the forward strand.
ACTCTTTCTTATATTGTAGCCATTTGCAAAAAAACTTAAGTACATTTATTTCCCTCGTTAATGTACACACAGCACCCCATATTGACAGAAAAAAACTGAATTGTTGAAATTTTTGCAGATTTAAAAAAAAGAAAAGAAAAACTGACATCACACAACCATAAGTATTCAGACCCTTTGTTGTGACACTCATATATTTAACTCAGGTCCTGTCCATTTCTTCTGCTCATCCTTGAGATGGTTCTACACCTTCATTGGAGTCCAGCTGTGTTTGATTATACTGATTGGACTTGATTAGAAAAGCCACACCCCTGTCTATATAAGACCTTGCAGCTCACAGTGCATGTCAGCGCAAATGAGAATTATGAGCTCAAAGGAACTGCCTGAAGAGCTCAGAGACAGAATTGTGGCGAGGCACAGATCCTGCCATGGTTACAAAAAAGAGCACAGTGGCCTCCATAATCCTGAAATGGAAGACATTTGGGACGACCAGAACCCTTCCTAGAGCTCGCCCTCCGGCCAAACTAAGCAATCGGGGGAGAAGAGCCTTGGTGAGAGAGGTAAAGAAGAACCCAAAGATCACTGTGGCTGAGCTTCAGAGATGCAGTCGGGAGATGGGAGAAAGTTCTAAACAATCAACCATCACTGCAGCCCTCCACCAGTCAGTGCTTCATGGCAGAGTAGCCCGACGGAAGCCTCTCCTCAGTGCAAGACACATGAAAGCCCGCACGGAGTTTGCTTAAAAAAAAAAAAAAAAAAAAAAAAAAAAAACACCTGAAGGACTCCAGGATTTTGAGAAATAAGATTCTCTGGTCTGATGAGACCAACATTGAACTTTTTGGCCTTAATTCTAAGTGGCATGTGTGGAGAAAACCGGGCACTGCTCATCACCTGTCCAATACAGTCCCAACAGTAAAGCGTGGTGGTGGCAGCATTATGCTGTGGGGGTGTTTTTCAGCTGCAGGGAAAGGACGACTGGTTGCAATCGAAGGAAAGATGAATGCGGCCAAGTACCGGGATATCCTGGAGGAAAACCTTCTCCAGAGTGCTCAGGACCTCAGACTGGGCCAAAGGTTCACCTTGCAACAAGCTAAAATAATGGAGTGGCTTCAGAACAACTCCGTGACTGTTCTTGAATGGCCCAGACAGAGCCCTGACTTAAACCCAATTGAGCATCTCTGGAAAGACCTGAAAATGGCTTTCCACCAACGTTCACCATCCAACCTGACAGAACTGTAGAGGATCTGCAAGGAGGAATGGCAGAGGATCCCTAAATCCAGGTGTGAAAAACTTGTTGCATCATTCACAAAAAGACTCATGGCTGTATTAGCTCAAAAAGGTGCTTCTACTAAATACTGAGCAAAGGGTCTGAATACTTATGGCTGTGTGATAGTTCAGTTTTTCTTTTGTAATCTACAAAAATTTCAACAATTCAGTTTTTTTTTCTGTCATTATGGGGTGCTCTGTGTACATTGAGGGGAAAAAATGAACTTAAATGATTTGAGCAAATGGCTGCAATATAGCAAAGAATGAAAAATGTAAGGGGGTCTCAATACTTTCCGTACCCACTGTACAAATACATAATGAGCTCTTGCAAGTTGCAAAGAGCTGCAGTCGGGGAAAACGGTCACACAGATGCTCACACACAAACTTGTTTTCTGGTGTGAACTGCATGGTCCCCTTTGGGCAATGTTAACAGGTTAGAGCGACACCTGTGGTCAGATGAAGTAGTGCTGTTGGAGTATTTTCAGGAGACTGGCTGTTCTATCTTTTTCTCACTGCGTACCTCTGTGGTAATGTCCCCCCCTCCACCTCCTTCCGTGAGATCCAGTTGAAACTGGAAATTTCTAGCCAGTGCTGGCTGCCTGCCCATTCCACAGGCCAGGCTCCGTCAGTCAGTAGCACTTCCGGGACTGTCTGAGCACAGAAGGAAAAGAGAAGAGAGGGAAAAAAAGAGCAGGGGGAGAGGCTGCCAGGGGGATGGTTTGAGGAAAATGAGGCAGACATACATTTTTAACACACACTCTTCAATCTATCCTTTCCCGATAGGAGGAAGAGGCTGACAAATGAGCATCAGAGAAATGCGAGATTTTTCAGATTTCTCTTTTCACACACCACTGTTTAGATAAGAAAGCTGAATTCCATACAGCGTTTTCAATAGATTATAATCCAATGCCTTCTTTGCGTGTGCGTTTATTTTGGCCAGACCAGCCATATTAAATAGTACATGCACTGTGGATTGACAAAATCTACATCTATTGTCCTATGAAGGCAGTGTAAGTAGAGGGAAATCATTTTGAAATTGAAATACACGTCAAATGTCTATAAAAAGCAATGTTACCTAATGTAATTACAATATTTTATATTTTTCACTGTCTTCATTGATTGGCTGAGAGAAATCACGCAATTTCACTACCTCATCTTGCAGCATGCTGTCCTTTTCTGACACCCACTTGCATATATTGTACAAAGCACCATACAGTACTTGGGGCAAGAACTCCTACACTGCAGATTGCACATTTATGTTATATAAAAAGAAACCTTTGAGGTTGGAAGCATAGTGGCTATGAAGTATGAAGAAAATGATGTTAAACTGAAATAAATTGCATTTGTGGAATGGATCTGACATTGTTTGCTGTAAAACAATGTATTTAAAATGTCATGTTTTGTGTTTTCCTCAAAGGATAAAACTACAACACATTAATTACAGAAAACATTTTAAAAAAAAGGAATTTAATGGCACTTTTCTTTTTCTGTTCTCCAAGCGACAAAACTTTTGTCAGTGCCGTAATTTATGGCACAGCGATTAATCTGATGTACAAGATTCAGCAAATGCAAAAAGTGCCTGATGGAAGCTAATTGGCTTTATCCGAAAAGCACTTGAACCCTATGCTACATGCAAAGCATGTTGTAGCAAGAACGGACACTCTGGCTGAGTGATAATTCGATATCATTATACAGTATATCGCGATAGACGTGATCGATAATAGAAAATCCGTTTAATAAAATGTTCGATAGAAAAATATCTTTGAAGAAAACTGGTGACGCCGCAAGGCATTTTCTGGGAGGCTTCAACAGAGGCTTTAGGGCTCATCTCATTTCTTTTTGCCAGGTCGCTGTCTGAGGTAGAAGCTAGAAAGAGACTTGAGATCTACCCTCAGCCTCTCGACCTATCACGGCCCAGCTAAGCAAATTTGGTTACGTCCATGTTTTGGCACACAATTATGATTAGCCACTAATGAGTTACTCTGCACTTAATCATGTGACATGAGTAGAACCATGGCGAGTTAGGTTGACACACACACAGCACATTAGCAGCGAGACGTAAAAGTGGCTGTTTATAGCTTACTGCTACAGCCGTGGGAGAGCGCTGGGGGAAAAAGACGTGTTCCCTCGGAAGAAACGACGGAAGACATAGGCCAAGCCTCAACGGATGACACTGCTGACAAGAAAGGCCCGAAACGTTTGGCAGTGTGGAGTTACTTTGGCTTTGTAAATTCTGGGGAAAAAAAACCAAAACAGTACAATGCACTTATGTCGAGTGCATGTTTACACAAAGACAGAATGCCACCAATCTTTTTTTTACCACCTGAAGCAGCGCCACCAACTAGCGTACGCTCAATGCAAGACTTTACAATCCCAGACTGCAGCAAGGGCTAACTCCCCGAAAACATCAAACAAATTGTGTCGCAAAAAAACATGCTACCAGTAGGCAAGGTTGAAAACAAGGGATTCAAGTGGATGATTAATGTAATGGAGACTCGTTACCAATACGTTGGACGTAAATTGGAATTGGGAAAACACACACACTCATTTCACCCAGCCCTACCAGACACGAGAGCTAAAGTTAGCATCGCGCGTTTTAGGACGAACAGTGCTAGTTTTTCTCGATGCCTGGCTGAAAGACGTGGAGACAATTGGTTGTGCACAGCTGGCTTAACTCATGTTACGTAGGGAATTGTATGGCTGTACTGTATATGCATTTCTGTCTTTGTATTTTGGTTGTTTAGACAGATGGCATAATGCCTTCTTTTTTATTTGTTTCGACAGTGTGGCAACAGTTTGAAAGTGCTATTAGAGACTAAAGGGACTTGCGTGGAAGAGCAACGACAGTTGTTCATGTGTTGGTCTAGTTGTCTCCCCAAAATATATTTGAATTGAAATACTGTACAATGCCGAAGGGGAAAAACTAAGCAGCTATTAAATTTCACAAAGTAGCTAGTGACAATTCAGGAAGGCTATGTTCCTATGATATTGTTTTGCTTTTGTCCCAGTAATTCCAGCAGTAGTACAAGTGATGAGTCGCCGGCTCGCTCCGTGCAGTCAGCCGCTGTTCCAGCACCATCAGCACTTCCTTTATCATCCATTGACAAGGAGGAACCACGCAAAAGCTTTGGCATCAAGGTCCAAAATCTTCCTGTGCGCTCTACGGGTGAGTTGTTGCTACCCGTCAGCCCAACTAAAATGCTGTTGTTTTTTTCAGTGCACATGCTTAAAGATACACTTTGTGTTCACTGCAGATACAAGTCTCAAAGATGGTTTGTTTCATGAGTTTAAAAAACACGGGAAAGTCACATCTGTACAAATTCATGGAGCTTCAGAGGAGCGCTATGGGCTTGTCTTTTTTCGGCAGCAGGAAGACCAAGAAAAAGCTCTCGGAGCGTCAAAGGGGAAGCTTTTTTTTGGAATGCAAATTGATGTCACTGCCTGGAACGGTCCTGGTATGTTCAGATTTTTAACTCTTGTGTACAATTAATTGATGAAATGTATGCATTAACAAGGAATAAACCTTTCCAGAGACTGAAAGTGAGAATGAGTTTCGGCCCTTGGATGAAAGGATAGATGAGTTCCATCCAAAGGCCACAAGGACATTGTTTATTGGGAACTTGGAGAAGACCACCACATATCATGATCTGCTCAGCATTTTTCAATGCTTTGGAGAAATTGTGGTATGTATATTAAACAATTTTGCACCATGTTTGATTACATATTGCCTACTAACAGGATCTTTTATTTTATTTTATAATGCCCATAAAGGATATCGACATTAAGAAATTGAACGGAGCGCCACAATATGCCTTTCTACAGTACTGTGACATCGCAAGTGTCTGCAAAGCCATAAAGAAGATGGATGGGGAGTACCTTGGAAACAATAGACTTAAAGTAAGAATCAAATTCCATCAAAAAAATCATTCAACAGGCCTGGGATATTGATACTTTAAAAAGCTTTTGATTTTCAGCTGGGCTTTGGAAAGAGTATGCCTACAACTTGTGTTTGGCTTGATGGATTAGCATCAAACACAACTGAGCAGTTTCTTACTCGACACTTCTGTCACTACGGACATGTTGTCAAGGTGGGTCGAGCTACTTTTGTACTTTCCACTTTGGGCACGTGACAAGTTTGTCTTCCTTGTCTTATTTGTCTTCTGCAGGTTGTATTTGACAGGATGAAAGGAATGGCCCTTATCTTGTATAACAACATTGAATATGCTCAAGCCGCTGTCAAAGACACAAAGGGATGGAAGATAGGGGGCACTAAAATAAAGGTAAGCCTCGTCTAAAATGTCTGTTTACCTGTAAATCAGTAATTGAAACTACGTATTATCTACTTTTTTTCTAATAGGTGGACTTTGCCAATCAGGAGAGTCAGATGGCTTTCTATCGTTCAATGCAAGCTTCTGGCCAGGATATTAGAGAATTTTATGACATTCTCTCTGAAAGAAGGTTTGTTTGCTTCATAGTGTCATTATCTGGTTGTCACTGGTACCTTTCAATTTAAATGAAGGTAATCTTTGGGTATCCATCTTCTGTTTTCATCGGCAGGGATGATCGACGTTCGCAGTATGAGTTTCAAGTGGAAAGACAGTATTATGAAAATGTACGCACACCAGGAACATATACTGAAGATCATCGTCGTAAATACACAAGCAGAAGTCGTGAGTTCTACACTGAATGGGATCCATATCAAGGAGATTACTACGAAACACAGTACTATGAAGACACCCGGGATTATCGAGAATACCGAGCTGATCCTTATGAGCAGGATATTCGTAAATACAGTTATTTGCAACGAGAACGTGAGAGGGAGAGGGAGCGCTTCGAGACCGATCGCGGACGTGACCACGGGAGGAGAACCATTGAGCGGAGCCAAAGTCCAACTCTTGTTGCCTCTCGTCGGCCTGCAACCCCCACAGCATCCCCTTCAGTCTCTGAAAGGATAGCAAGTGACCCCGACCGCAGAATATGTTGCCCGTCTTCTGAAAGAAGTGGTAGCTGCAGTTCAGTCTCCCCTCCCAGATTTGAAAAACTTGAGAAGACACGCACAGAACGGTATAATAAAATAGAAAAAATTGAAAAGGGTTTTTGTGACATTGAAAAGGTCCATTTGGTTGAAAAAGAGAAGCGGACTGGACGTAAAGACCGCGGAGATAAGGACAAAAGTGAGAGACAGCGGCTTAAGAAGCTCAAAGTATCTTCACCAATCAACCAAACTTGTGATGCTGAGCCTCAACCTGATAGAGACATAAGCCCAGAGTCTTCCCTTCAAAGTAAAAATGGTAAAATCCAAAAAGATAGCTCAAGTAGAGGCAAGTTGGATCTTCTGCCCTGTGTGGTGCAATTAACACGCGTGAAAGAAAAAGAAGGAAAACTGATTGCACATGAAAAACAAATAGTAAGAGGTGGGAGTGACAGTCCTAGACTTGTATTATCACCTTCTGCTGACCAAAGAAGTCCTCTGTTCTGCACAGAGTCATCAAAAGGAAACGTAAATGGGCCCAGAGATAAAAACATGCACAGTTTAGTGGAACATATTGATATAGATGTCAAACTGAAGTCCAAAAAACATGGAAAATCTGAAATTGCTTTTGACAGTGGTGTTTCAGTTGATTTTGATCGCTTGGCTGCAAGAAAAAGGCGTTTTGAAGACTCTGGCAAAAATGATCATCAGAAGAGAATTAGTGAAGAGGACCTTGGTAGATCTGTTCTTCATAAGCCTTGGAATAAGGACTCTGATTTCCATAAGAATGTTTTCATTAAAAAGATGCAAAAAAAGGAACATAACAGGGATAAATCTATGCGGATATTTTCACATACATGTCCAAACGAGGGACAAGACTCTGAAAACAACTCCATAAGCCTTCCCCTTCAGCTGCCATCCCAGCAAGCACTGCCTGATGAATCTTTAGAACAACTGGACTCTCCCTTCCTGAAGATTCAATTAGTGGGCTCTAAAAGTGAAAATAGCTCCAGTCTCACAAAGACATCAAGTGACGGCAGCCTTGATTTGGATGAAATAAACGATCAGAGAGAGATTTTGTGTGAGAAGAACCAAAGTGGAAAGAATTGTAGAGACTCTGAAGATGAGGAACACTTTGGCCAGACCAATACCTTCACAAAACACAAAACTGAACCGAGTCGATGGTTGCAAGCCAAGCATTGTGATCTTGAGAAGAGTGACGAGTGTGATGACACACTTTGTGATGAAACTCAAGACTTTGGAATGGATTATTCCTCGCATGAAATCAGAAACCCAAACCGGGACATAAACACTGACTTTTCTTTGTGTAAAAGAAATAAAATTGAGAATTTTAACTCAGAAAGAGGACAAAACTTGGTAATTTGCCAAAAGTTGAATGAGACTATTTTTCAGCACGTAACACCGTCAACAGTTCCCATTTCTTTAAGCGGGGATGAGGAAAGCACTGAGATTTCTATCGCAGTTGTAAACACAGAAAGAAAATCATCTCTGACAAAAGAACATTTTCCACATACACAGTCATTGAAAAATAATATGGTCCTAAAACCTAGACCTTTTCAAACACCTGAAATTGAGCAAGAAAAACTAAAGACATCATTTCTTGGAGGCAATGAGGACTTTATGTACAATTGGCTAGGAAGGGTTTCCTCTGAGTCTCAAAAAATGGAACAAGCTTTCCAAAGTGATAGTGTTGGTAAATGCCTAGGACAGGATTTGGAACCAGGAGAAGTACAGTCTGATTCAGATGATGATGATGGAGAAAAAAAACACAACTCTCACAAGTCCAGTAGTTCCTTGTCTTATATCCTCAGGGAACGTGGTGAGAGGATGACAGATCTGAAACTTTGTGGCTCATTGGAAAAGAATAAATTTTACTCATTCGCATTAGATAAAACTATAACCCCTGATACGAAAGCACTTCTAGAAAGAGCCAAAACACTTTACTCTTCCCGGGAAGACAACTGGTCCTTTCTTCCTTCTTGCTTTCCAACCACACACAGCTGCACAGATAAAAACAAGGTAGAACTACCACCCCGACCAATTCCTTCTTGGTATATGAAGAAGAAGAAGATTCGTACGATCTCTGCTGAAAATCTGCACGGCAAAAAAGAGGAACTTAAGCCTGAGGACCAAGAACGCCAGGAATTGTTTGCCTCTCGCTTCCTTCATAGCTCAATCTTTGAACAGGATTCTCGCCGTTTGCAGCACCTTGAACGTAAAGACCAACATTCTGAAACAGGATTTGATAGGAACTTTGCTCAGCCAGGCGATCCTGAAGTACAGACAGAATCAGAAGCTCGTGATGTTCCATCAGAGCCCATTGTGCTATTCCACAGTCGTTTTTTGGAGCTACAACAACAAAAAGACAAGGACTTTTGTCAACTTGATCCCGAGATAGATTCAGTTGTGGTGGAGATTAAACATAATTATGTGTCAGGTTGTGATCATGTGCTCTCTGATAAAATGGCAAACACACTATTAAAGGTTGATGAAAAATCAGTCAGCCCACATTCGACCATATCTCTTTCCCCATCTATGCCATGCCTAAAAGAAATGTCTCCCCCCGAAAAGAAAGATGTTTTAACACCGCCCATAGATAAACATGTGTCATCTAAACAAGAAGACAGTGTAGAAACAGTTGTTGAGCTCTCCCCTTCTCTTTTGAAAAACTTGAAACCTATCACCGCTAAGCAAAATATGAGCCCTCCACCTATACTTTCAGAGAGAGAAAATGAAGTAGAAGCAAAAGTAGAAGAAATTGAACCTAAAGCAGAAATTGGTGATGATTTACCAATAGAGCGCAATCATCCTGTGGAAGATAAGCCTCCAACTCCAGGGAGTTCTGGGATTAGTTTTGAACAAGAGAATCTAGAGTTTACATGCTCTGAGTATAAAAAGGTAAAACTTGAATGTGACCAGAAGACACATAATTTTGAGGAATCTAAGAGACCAGAGATACTTCGTGAAGTATGTATGACAGAACCAGAGGTTGAAAAACCAGTTCCTAACCGAAGACAACCCAAAAATAAAAGAGCAAAACCGCACACCATATTACGTGCATCGCAGTTCACTACAAATGCTGAAGATAAACCTGTAACACGAAAGAGTGAGCGTATTGATAGAGAGAAACTCAAAAGGGGCTCATCTTCTCCATTAGAGGCACCAAAAGAATCGCTGGAGTGCAAAATTGCATCAAAGTCCCCAATTCATCAATCAGATACTGAACAAAATCTCGAGTCTGGTTTGGTTCATGGCAGAACACGTCGAAGAAATGTACGTTCGGTCTACGCCACTATACATGAAGGAGAGCAGTCTGGCAAAGAGGCAGTGGAGCCATCACGAACAATGCGCAAACGAGCTACAGATAAAGAACCCATACGGCAAGATGTTCAAATTCCATCTACCAATCCTAGACGGGGCCGCCCACCAAAAAGAAGCGTCAAACGAGTTTACCATATATTGCCAGTAAAAGTAGATACCGGTACGCAGAAAACAACAGAGGGCAGCACAGATGTTGGAGATGCCTCAACCACACAGGAAGTTGTAAAATCATCTGAGGGATGGCGCTCTCCTAGAAAAGTGCAGCAAACACCACTGACTGTATCAGCTCCAGTTAACAAAAAAGGAAGCAGGCTCAACAAAGAGTCTGGAGGCACTACAGTTCTAGTTGAACTAACTGATATGGCAGGTTGTGATGAATCAGAGCTGAAGCCCAAAGCTGAGTCGGGCCTAACTGCAAATTTGTCAGACACAAACTTACAAATGCACAAAAATGTACAAGACACTGCACTTACATTGACTGATGGAGATATTGAAAACCCAGGTGTAATTCTCCCAAAGAGCCAAGTGCCTGAAAAGAGTGTCAAAATGAAAACACAAAGGTTCAAACGGAATACCAAGCAGATCACTGAAGATAAATCCCACACCTTAAGAAATCTTGAAATCCGTGTCAGTGTTGATGATGTCAAAGATTTGCTTTGTTCTGAAAACAATGATCCTGAGTCATTTCAAGTCAGTATTAAGAAAGCCAGGACTCTAGTTGATTCTGAAGAGTCAAAATCAATATGCTTTCCCAAAGAATCAAAGGATCTTGATGTGAAAAACAATGATGGTGATGTATCCGAGTCTCTAGTGCACCCAGCTGCTGGTCTTCTCACACAGCAAATGGAACTAGAGCAGGCAGTTGAAAATATAGCCAAACTCACTGTGGAGCAACCTTCTCGACCGTATAAGGAGCCAGCTTCTGGACAAGTGCCCACATTACCTCCTGTAGTCTCTCAGTCTCAAACTGAGGTTGAAGAGGAGAAGCGACCTAACCCATCTAGTGAAACAGAACTTGCAGCTGCTATTGATTCCATCACAGCTGAAGAATCGTGTGCAGATGCAAGATTCACAGCTTCTCCCACGTTCAGTGCTGTTATTCCTACCCCTGATTCATTGCTGTCCGTTACTACCAGTGCGAACATGGAACCTGAAACACACACTGTGATCAATAATAGTCTTGCTGCAGACTCAGATGACCGTCTTTTAAAATCGAGTCCAAAGAGTCTAATAGCAGATTCTAAGATTACTGGGGATTCTCCCATACTCAATGCACGCAAGAAAATATGTAAAATTAGACCGAAAACCCTGAAAAAGTCAAGAAGCCGTAAATGTACTGTAAATAAGAAGACTGTAGCGGTAGTGCGTCCAGAGCCCTCCCCTTTGAAGCTACCCGAGTCTATCCCAGAGGATCCAGAAATTATAAATTCCAAAGCAGCAGTTATTACAACAGGGACCACCATAGCTGGATCAGTGGTAACTGCTGTTGCTACATGTAAGCACGACGTTACAAGCTCTACAACTTTGGACACACCCAAAGAGGCCGAACAACCTGAAGTTGAACAGCCTGTACCTAAAGAATCAGCATTTCATTCAGACTCAAGAGTAATCTCCAATTTTAAAAAGCATTCACAAGTAGTAGAGTCATCTACCTTTAGTCTTACTCCTTCACATGCCCGTCCACCACTTGTATCCCAGTCAGGTGTACCCTTGCTACGACCTGCCAAACTTTTGCCGCACTGGCCTCAGAGAACTGAAGAAAGTAGAATCTTTGCTAGCCCTCCATGTCATGTAACAGTGGTGACTTCTACTGTTTCAGCATCAACTTCGCTTGGACCATCTTCAAACAATCCCCCAATGCCTCCTGATACAAAGGCTTCTGATCTCCATCCTAGTTCCAGTACATTAAGAAAAATCCTAATGGAGCCTAAATATGTCTCCGCATCAAACAGCAATTCTATTCCCACCACTATGGTAACGACGACTACGTCAGATCCTTTACAGATGTCAGAAAATGGAAATACCTCTGTTTCTATGCGTCCAAGGCATGTGGAAGAGAGATTGTCTTTCCCCCCCCAGTCTATACATCACAAATGTAAATCGCTGGTGGAGTCCCCCAAAAATTGTGGTGAGAACACCCAACATACTGTAATTTCCCCTGCTACTACCTCAGTGATAAGTCGCGTTCCAATACCTTACGATACAGACGAGACACCACGGATTTCCCTTAGCAGCCGCAGCATGTGCCCTTCTTTGGCTAAACCAAAATTCAAAGCAAATTCTAATGAGAATCATCGATATTATGGCCTTGATATCGTTGAAGATGAAACTAGAGGAAACTCTGTCGTCGAGAGCACTCCACGCTCCGTTCCTGGTCTTAGAGTAAATACGTCAGAGGGTGTTGTTGTTCTGAGTTATTCAGGTCAAAAAACAGAAGGGCCCCATAGAATGAGAGCCAAAATAAGTCAAATTCCTCAAGCCAGTGCTGGGGACATAGAGTATCAACAAGCTGTGCCTAAATGTCAGACAAAGCAAGACTCGATAATTCCCTTGTCCCAGTTACCCGGCACTAAAGTAACCCCAACACCATCTGCTTATGGGCGCACAGGGGTTCTTTTGTCCGGCCAATCTTATAACACTCAACCTGTAATTTCTAGTACCAAGCAGGATACCCGCGGCTGTGACAAGCCTGAAGTTTTATATCGTACAGCGTCACAGGCCAGTGTGGTTAAAATGTTCCAACAGCCAGTCTCTGCTCCTCAAGTCTTAATGTACAACCAAGCTGTGATACAACAGCAGCATGGTAAGAGACTGGCAACAGAGGTGCTACCCCAAAAATCAGTCCAACAGTCTATCCTCAGTCCTATCAAGAGTCCTCCCCACCACTCTCTGTCTGGATCATGCATGACCTCCAGCTCTAGCATGCTGACCGATCGCTCAGCTCTGCAGCCAAAACAAGACCCACAGTCCTCACAAACGGCTGTTCACTCCCCTTCCCTCCTTGTCAAAGCCTGTGCTCCTAGCAGTTCGCCAGTAGGAACCTCTGTTGTCATGCCTCATGGCATGTCATCCATCTCAACTTACAATGCCACCATGCATCACCCACACTCAGAGCAGTCTTCTGTCATCATCCAACCTCATAGTGTCACCCAGTCAGTGACACACGACGCAAGGATGAATGCTTCACCCATGCCTGCGATCAGCTATGGAAGGCGAAGTAACTCTCTGTCCTCTCCTCTGCCAGGGCCAGTACAACACTCAGGCATATCACAGTCGAATGTCATCAGGCAGTCGCAATCAACTCACCAGGGGTCTTTGTCTACTGGTGGTGGTGTCAGCAGTGTGACAGATGAGGAACACAGACCTTTTAATCAAGCCCTTAGCAGAGCCTCATTGCCACAGCTACAATCAGATGTCGTGTTGCTTCACAGTGATCGCAGAGGGCTCCATGCAAGCTTAAGTCTGGACCAGTACAGAGGCATGCACCAGAACATGCTCGCACATCAACAACTGGGAGAGCAGGCCACTGTTGAAACAAGATTGTCCCACACCTCTGAGAACGGAGCAAGTAACATTTCTTCAAGGAAGAATGCTGAACTTTCAGGAAAAGAATCCTTCAAAGTATTTGAAGGACAGAAGATCCATTCACCGAGCAGTGAAAGTAGAATCAGGGCAGTCTGCACATCTAGCCCTGTCATGGTGTCTCCTCACCCTCATGCTATCCAGCTGTCTCATACCGGAGGTGTGGCCTCCTTTCCAGTCTATCGCGACCCAAGGGGTTTCCCTCCCCAGTTAACGGGACATCCTTCATCAGGACGCAGCACATCTTCACAGGTAAATACAATTATTTTCATGGTGACAGCATTCTGAATGACGTTGCATCCTCTACCAACACATAATTCCATTAACACTATACATACTAATGTGTTGATTCATGTCCTACTCTTCAGATTCCCCCAGAACCTGAACTGGGTCAACGGTGTAAAATGCCTCAGTCTTGTGTGGCACTAAGTGATATCAAGCCTGAGAGTCCCCACCTTCGCCATTCTACCTCTTCCAACATGTCTCGAGTACCAGTGGATGGAGTCTCGCCCTCATACCAGTCTCCCATGACCCCCGCAATGGGCCTGAATCACAAGCCGGATCAGTCACTACAGAAAGGCCCTCCAGCCTTCTTGAGACCATCACTGCCTGCGGCACCCTCATCAACTTCATTTCAGCCACGGCCTGATGCCAAGTCAGATCATTCAGGACACCGCTCGATTGACATGGTGCAGCTTTTGACGGTGGGAATACACAATAGTGTTTGACCTCTGATTTGTTCACAGTTCAAATAAAAGGCATGAAGAAAGAGATGCAGGCACATATAGACACAGCTCCATAACTTGACTTTGGACCTTGTGTGGTGGTTATACATTTGTATTTCAGCCACTGTCTGTGGGTCTGGAGGAAATCTGTTGACCAAGTCTGAAATGGGATAAATAGACTCACCTTCATAGATATTTGACTAGCGGAAAGTGTTGGTGCTTGAATTTTATAACAATTTTGCCAAGGTCAGAAACAAAGTGTACGCAAGTGGATCAGAACATCCTGTATGTGATATAAATGTGTTGAAATTTTGTTCTGATACGTTGTCTGCAAAAAAAAAAAAATCGGCCAGGGCCAAGGAGTCAAGAGTCTGATATAAATTCTTCTGTGTATGAAAAACGGGTTCCACAGACCTAAGGGTCAGAGACACAAGTGTATATAGAAACAGCTCCTTTCATAAGGTCACTTCAAAACATCAATGGATGCACAGGCGCATGTAGACCCAACTCTTTTTGTTGATCTTAGCCCACTCCAGCACTCTTCTTTGGCTCACTTTCCCCTTCAAAGGGCCACACAACACTGGAATTAAACTGAAATGTAGTTTCTGTAATTAAGTCATTGAAATGTTCATGGTAAATTCCTGACCTTGTAAGAATATCAAATCAAATGTTTTTGTACAGAAGTATCCCATCATGTGGCAAGGTCTTTTGGCCCTGAAAAACGAGCAGGCCGCCGTCCAGCTGCACTTGGTTTCTGGCAACACTTTTCTGGCGCAGTGCTCACTTCCGCCGCTAGAGGGAGGCCCTCTTCTTCGCATTGTTCAGCGGATGAGGCTGGAAGCGTCTCAGCTGGACAGTGTGGCACGACGAATGACTGTAAGTACTTTTGAGCTCAACACGTGGGAGAATGAAAAATAATAATCACGCAGCTACTGTGATCAACGGCAGGTGGAAAATGATTACTGTTTGCTCTTGGCGCTGCCGTGTGGCCGAGACCAAGACGACGTCCTCAGTCAAACGCAAGCTTTGAAAAGTGGCTTCATCACCTACCTGCAGGCCAAGCAGGCAGCTGGCATCATCAATGTGCCCAACCCTGGCTCCAATCAGGTATTATTAGTCGAGTACAGTGATTCCCAAGTGATGTTTAGTGACAGGCTGAACAAATATACGCTATTACACTAGATGGCAAAAGCTACAATGAACCTGTTCCCATTCATACAACACAATATAGCTTTGTGCTCAACTAAAGTAAATAAATTGAGACAAGAATATTATTCTTTCATACATTTAGAAACAATGTTCCCTTTGATAGCGCTACAAAGTGTGTCCAAACATTTGACTGGTAGTGTACTTTTAGTGACATTTTTGTCCGGTGGGGTGCGGCAAGATTTCTCTAATATTAAATCTGTGCCTTGGCGCGAAGATTGGGAAACACTGGTTTTCGATTTCGTCCCTCTTAATCTGTTCAATTTTGTGTTTGCAGCCGGCCTATGTGGTGCAGATTTTCCCTCCGTGTGACTTCTCCGAGAGCCACCTTTTGCGCCTGGCTCCAGACCTTCTAAACAGCATCTCCACTATTTCACCTCACCTCATGATTGTCATTGCCTCGGTTTGATTTTATTTCTATTTTTTTGATTTTTATTTTTTTTCTAAAGCAAAGCCAACACCAGCTGTTTTTTTTGTAAACTGGAATTGCCTCATACTTTTTATGAAAATCTAAATTAAGCATTTAAGAGAGTTTGTTTTTCACTGTTTTGGTTCACTTCACCAAGTCCTTAATTCACCTCAATGGCGTTGAAGTCCAAAAATGTTACTTTTGAAGTACAGAATGTTTTCTAAGAGCATTTCTGCTTGAATATTTCAATGTTGCCGTGTTTCGGAGCAGTTGGTAAGGCTGTGAACTCAGACTTTCCTTTTAGAGATTGACTTTTTTTTTGTTTTTTTTTTTTTTTTTCTCTCTCATCAGAGTGATTGTGATTTTTATTTTAAAGGAGAGATTTGAGGAGTCATTGCACTATGTATAAAAAAAAAAAAAAAAAGTGGTCTGTACAGATTTGAGTGTAAAATGATCTGTTATGGTATAACCCAGAGATCAAGAATCATTTTAGTCTACTGCTTTTCCTCCTTGGCCAAGTTGAGAGTTGTACAGTTTACAGTCAAAAGTTAGTTTGCAGCATCTTTTGTGAGCCATCGTGCAACTGTAAATATGATACATAGTTCAACATTGATGCAGTGCGGAGAGACCAAGTGAATTTATTACTTTACAGACAGATCCTCAAATGTTTGCAGTGTTCTTCTCAATGGTTGACAAAAGGGTGTCATCCGCAATTTTTTTTTTTTTTTTTTTTTTTTTTTTTTTTTTTTTAAGAATTCTGTGCCAAAATGTTTGTGCTTGACATGAAAGCAAAGAAAAAAAACGGATCATAATCTATTTTATTATATGACTTTGTATTTTCATTCCTTTTTGTGGAGGAATGCAGGGAATATTATATCCACCTTTGTGTTTGTGCGCCGCTGATTTGTTCAGCTACTGTCCCAAGCTGTCGAATGACAGATGTGCAACGAATGTGACTTGAACTTGGCATCATGCCGCTATTGGATGTGTTTGTTTTTGTCTGTCCCCTGTGGATGTGTCCTTCTGAAGCGAAGCTGTAAATACTTCCACGTGTCTGCTCATATTTCTCCGTGTAGTTATTGTCTGAGGAAAGACACTCTTGTATGAAACCGATGCTGAAAGTAAATCACGCTTGTCAGTTTTATGACTGCAAGCTCAATACTATCATTATGTTGAAGGCACTTATGTTTTGATAAACAAATTAGAAGAAAAAAAAAAACAGTGATATGAAAACTGTCTTAATTTGGGTGTATTTTGCTGCTCCTCCATGAGGACATTTTTAACTGTAAAATAATTTTGTTGTTTAACTTCTGAAGATCATTAAATGGTCCATGACTGAATCTTTTTTTTTTTAATGCATTTTATTTGATTTGATTGGAATCATAAGGCAGCATGCTGCAGGAGTGGTTGGCACATCTATTCACAGTCGAGAGGTTTAGCCTCAGGCGATGCGGAGTTGGCTTTCGCTCCCATTAAAGAAAAGCGTGCACGTTGGTGTCATTGAAGACTTCTTGTCCATAGATGTGAGTGGGATTGGCTGGTGCCCAGTCCAGGGCGATCCCTGGCAGGCTCTGGCTTCAGCTCGCCGGGGAGCCCGAAGAAGACAAGCTCACTGGGAAATGGAAGATTGGTTCAACACGTGGCTGCAGTGCATTCGGTGGTCAAAAGATGTCGGTGGCTCCCCATATGACACTGCTACAGTTACAGACAAAAAAAACATGTACATTTAGATTAGATTATACTATATCTATATATGACAAAGATTAGTTCCCAAAATGACAATTTTAATGTGGGGAGAGGCTGGCTGTTTCATCTAAGTTCCTCTGGCAGACACAGATTGGCAACAGGACCCTTTGAGTTCCATCGACGAGCTTCCGTGGCTTGTCTCGTGTGTTTTTCCGGCAGTGTGGCGTCTTAAGTAAGAAGAGAGGAGGAGTGTGACTGCTCCTGTGATTTAGTGCCCTCACAGGCCACCGCTGGGAATGTTAATTGGCGGCTTTTTTTGCAGGCTGACAAGAAGCAGAGCAGGCCGGGACAAGACAGAGACAGAGTGAGAGCTCAGGTCATGAAAGGCCCTTGTGATACTTTTATTTTACTTTTTTTTTTCTGCCACAGAGGGAGTATATTCCATTTGAAAAACATTTCCTTTCAGCAGGGAATGGAAAAGAATGTTGTTGCTTTTTCAGACACTGATAAGTGCTTGTTTTCTTGTTTGTGTCCTCCTGGCAACTGAGATCCCAACATTCCATGCAGCTCCATACATAGGAGCACAAAAGCAAACAAATACAGCAGGGTTATTTCGGCCGGGTGCTTAACTGTAACGCTTCTCTGGAGACCGGAGGCAGGGTCATAGGTTAGGGACCCATTGAAGACACAAATATGGAAGTTGGGACTGCCACCTCACATTGCGGCACTTGCACTTAAAAAAAAAAAAAAAAAAAAACACATTTGGATCCCAGGACTTTGTGCGAGTGGTCATAATGCTGCGGCCGCTCAGTGTTTATACAAGAAGCGAGCAAATCAAACGCCTCGATGGAGCCGTTTCACAAGCTGTCTCCATGAAGAACCCTTCAGTCAGCTAGCAGGTGTTGCCAAAGATTTCTTGGTTCAATTTGGTATTATTGAAACAGTCATCATCATCGTGCTGCTCACATTTTGACAAACAGGATGTTCTCCGAGGAAAGTGGCCATTGGACAACACATTTTGTCCTTCAGTTCCCTGTGAGAAAACCGCAAGTTGTACAAAAAAGTATTGCAACAGTTGGCTGTAGGACATTTTAGGGAAGGTCAAATCAGCAGCTTCGCCCGCTCTGCTGATTGACTCGCAACGAAACCACTGGTCTCATATTGCCATGTTAATGCTTGGAAAGTTAAAGAAGCTCTTGCCACTGCCCGCACCACGAGTACAACCAGCTGCCACACTTTTTGTTTTTCTTTTCACGGCAATTAGAAAGAGTGTCGATTATTCGTGGGTTTTCGCTATTCCGCAGTGCATTTCCACTCCACAACGGGCAAACTGTTTCGGGAATTGAAAATGTCACTAAATTACAACAATAATAACAAACATTTTTTTTTTTAAACTCCATTACAGCAACATAAGAAAATGTAATACTGTGTGATGTACACATGAACACCTTTGGACAATGGAAGCACGAAAACAGTGTACGGCTCCAAAGTTCACATCAAGGTACTGCTTGGTGGAAATGGAGCTTCCGTGGCGCGCACCTTTTTTTTTTTTTTCCTCTTTACTAAATGTAAGATATAATAACATAGATAGCATGCACACGCACGTAGTGTAAATATACACATAAGTACACAGTTGAAGAAGCTTCTGTGAGAACAACAATAGCTGAAGAGGTTTCACGGTCAACCACAGCTTAGTGGAAGGTTCACACTAACTCAGCCTATTTCATCTTCTTCTTCTTCTACCCCCCCCCCCCCCACCCCCACCCCCACCCCAACCCCCAAAGTTGTGAGCGTGAATGTCCAAGCCTCATTTGTGGTTCAAGCTGAAGACTTGTAGATGATCATGCAAACGTGCCTTTAGGGCAATGTTGTGGTTTGATTCTGTGCTTTTTCGCTCCCTGAATTGCACTGCAGAGCTCTTTGGAATGTGCGCATTGTCATTAATGAATATTCAGCGATGAAAACGGTAGAAAACCAAATGCGGCTCAGTCTAAACATGGTAAGCAAGGATTGTTGTTACTGTATTTTGCAAACAAAGGAAGACGGAACGGGGGAAAAGCAGCAGTTTCTATCTGACGGTTCCCAAGCTTTGTTAACACTTAGTCAAAACTCAATATGCAACGAACCACGTCAAGTCTGTTGTGCACAAAAAAAAAAAAAAATCCCACACAATTTCAATAGCATCCACGTTCAAATTTCATGAAATGAAAGCCAATCGGAACCTTGGCATTTCCAGAAAAGGCACAAAAATAAATGACCTTAAAGTAGACATATTATTGCAAATTCACTTTTTAAATCGCTTGCATCCAAATAGTTGGGGCCTCTGGAATGCATGTGCACCTGTCAAGTGGGAAATTACACAACCAATTAGCTGTTCTGTTTGCTGCCAAAAAAGTCCGAAAAATGTGTCCGTAACCAAGTTGTTCGGAATTTTGCACAATTGTGTCGACAACAGTGTGTTTAATACCACGCCGCACACTGAGATTCTCCATGTACACAACACAGACGCACTATAGTATAATGTCAAAGTCAAAAGGTAAGCAAAGCTGCATTGTTAGCTAACAGCGTTAGCTTCTGATGGGCGCCACACATGCACATGTCCGAAGTTGTCGACGTGGGGAGGAGGAGGATATTTGCGTTTGGCAATACGCGCGGTGGACCCTTGCACCAATCGCGAAGTGTCACCCGACAGTTTAACGCTCGAGTGCTGCCTCCATGAGTGAAAATACAATCGGTGCTTTTGGCGTCTTTATGGGCGCGTCATCCCAGAATTGTCATTAAATGTGATGCAGCAGTCTCAACAAAGGTTTCAACCTAGCGCTGTCGCGTCACACGAGTCAACGCAAACTGTAGGAAGTAGTGAATGTGACAGATAACATGAAGCGGTACACTCAATCAAAGGTCACGTCGATAAATAGACACAGTAGAACATTTGCAAAGGCCTCTCCTTTGCGACCAATGTCGCTCTGTCAGTTTAATGTCATGTGGTGTAATGGTGTTGTTACAGCTGACAATAGGGATGTTTTATTTGACTAGAGCAATACTTTTAATAGCCTAATGTGACTTCCAGACAGATACTATCATGTGTCGCATCAGTCAGCTCCCGCCTCGCCTCAAGAATCAATTTTTCAATGTCATGTGTTGTTTTGATTGTGGCAGGAAGGCTCCGGGTCATGATGTGATTTTATTTTTTTTTTTTTCGCTTGCATGTTCACTTTTCCGGGGAAAATGAGAGGCAAGCTTGTGTGTTTACATCTTTCTTGCTGTCCGTCTATTTTTGATTCGGCCACTTCCCCGCCTCCACAACACAAGCCAGCCTGCGGGCCAGCCCGAATGACTGAGACTCGGGCTGGAGCCTTTGCGCGGTTGCCGTACGTTGGAAAAAGCGTCCCTATGTATGCGCCTTACTCGCTACGAGGCGGCGCTGGCGGTGGTGTACAAAGAGCCATTATGCCGCGTGCTCTGCCTGCTCAGCGCCCGGCCCTCGCTCCCACACAGGAAATGATAGGTTGGAATTTTGGGGGAGGTTGGAAAATCCAAAAGTGGAATCGAGGAAATGCTAGAAAACAAAGATGGGCAAGGACAATTGGGACTGATCACCAAAGCTGGTGGGGGTCTTAAAAAAAAACAAAAAAAAAACAATGATACCATGTTGTCCTAACGACAAATGTGCACAATTTCGCTTCATGTGACAGTCCAGATAAAGTGAATTATAAAGATGAAACTATCCAAAAGTGTTCGCTTATGTACTCCAAAGTGTGTGTTACGAGTCTAACCTTTTCAAAATGTCAGCCAAACTAATAACTAAAATTGTAATCATGGAAATTTCCCAAAGGAACATTCATCTATTTAAACAGCTTCTCCCAGTAATGTAATGGATTCTAATTGCATAATTTTTTTGCAATTGGATGACAATCTTCTCACAAACAAAGCAAGTACCGCAGACTAACTAGTGGTCAGGTGCGCCGCGTTCACGAGACGGGACGTCTGGGTCAGTGTTAAAGGTAGCGCTGCCGCTAATGACTAGCAGATACCGGCTGCCCACTGATCTCGCAATGTCTCCCTTGAAAACCGAAAGTTAAGTTATGTTGATTGACGTCTCGATCGGGCTTCCGGAGGGAAGTGGATAGCGAAAGCAAACAAAAATCAGTCGTGTGTGTGTGTGTGTTTCAGTAGTGTGTGTGAGAGGTAATCCTGAATTATGTCGCTGATGACCTCTCACGGGTAAAAGCTGATGTTCGCCCAGCTCCACACATCCAAACACACGTCTCCATTTCCTCCTGGGCTGTCCTATCTGATCCCATCCTGTCCCAGCGGGGTCACGCGGAACTGAATCAACAGGTGGTCGCCTAAGAGGTTCCTAGGGGCTCGGTAGCCCCCCCAACTCATCGTGTTGACTTCATTCCGAGCGTCACCTCCTTTGGCTCCTGCCGTAAACGTCCACAAAGGCCTCAGGAGCGGCGGGCGGTCACTCGATACGGAAGGAGGAGAGCACGGATGCGCCTTGAGGAGAAGCTCATTCTACTTGGCCGAGCACATGGGGACATCTGCCACACCTCTTTGACCCGCATCTCCAACACACACACACACACACACACACACACACAGAGCGGAGGCGTCGTCTGAGAATATGAGCATGTTCCAGTTCAGGGCATTGGAATGCTGAGCTAATGTTGTGAAAAGCGGGGGAGTGCCTTTGCTTGATTTGGGATGAAGATGCACACGAGGAGGGCGCCTTTGAATGTCTAGCGAGTGACTTTCAACACTTTGGAGCGTCTTGGAAGAGTTCGGAAAAATCATCCCTTTTAAACGATGAGAAGTCCGGAATTTGATGTCAAAGACAAAAATATCCGTAATTTAAAGATTTTGGTTTTTTATTTCATTAAGTAATTGGTGAATTACTGATAATTCTATTCATTATTACCATTACAATATAGAAATAAGCATGAAATATATTTATTACAACAAACGATTTTACATATTTTACATACAAATTTCAACCTTTTTTTTTTTTTTTTTTTTTTTTTTTTTTTTTTTTTTAAACCTCACCTACGAATGCCCTGGTCCGTTTTAAACATCTTTTGCAGCCTTTGAGGACAAATGTTTGCCCACCCCTGCTTTGGAGTCTTCAATAATAATAAAAATGTTTTTGGAACGTATGAAGAAGCCACGACGAAATCCCACAAAAGCAGGGGCAAAACATGCAAACTCCTCGCAGGAAGGCCGAAGCCAGGATTTGAAACAAGAAACTCAGACAGTGAGGCAAAGGTACTAACCACTAATGAACTGTGCTGCCCTGAATAACATTTTTACAGTTCATTTCTTTCAACATATCATTTTTTTTTTTAATGTTCACAAAACATCCGGTGAACATTGACCATTGGAACTTGTCTTAGACGCTGTTCAGTCATTTTTTTCAAAGTGTCTTACTGTATTATTAGATTGTCTTCCCAATTGCAGCGGTTAAAAAATGTGCGCAAACGTGGAGTTTCTCGCAGTCGTATTCCGCCTCTGCAAAATGCAACAGGCTCGGGGTTAACCATTCTTAAGTCAAAACAGACAGCTCTCGCCTCCTGCGGTCGCCGGTTATTTGTCGAACGTCAGGGAGCTTTGCTTTCGACAAACACCCCTCCGCAACGTGGGAAGTGGCCGAACGTCAATTCCTCTGCGGATTGGGCTACGCGTGCGAAAACACGGAAACAATAGCTTGAGATTTGTCTCCGTTGTCAAATATGCGTGCGCGAAAGACGGAGCACGCAAGCAGAGCGACACGTTCATCTCGCGCTGTTGCTAAATACGAACGCTTTCTGTTATGACTCACTCGCTCATGACCGCCATAAACGCAGCAGGGCCGCTCTTACATACACAATATCATCATGACATTCTTAAAATGACAGAAAGCGTTCACGCATTCTACTGTTGTACGTTGAATAACGCATTCAGGCATCCGACATTTTTTGGGTTGTACTGTTCGTGGCGCGCTCCGACTTTCAACTCACGTCGACGTAGTTCATTGGCAGCAAGATGCCACAAGATGGCGGCCGAGCGCAGCTTTTGTCGAGGTGAAGCTCCGCGACGCACTTCCACATAGTTGTTCGGCACAGAGATGTCACAAGATGGTGGAAAGGTACAACTTGTGTCGAAATGCAGCAAACGTGTTGTTGTTTTGTGTGTGTTTGTGGAAGAACAATTGCCGGGTTGTTTGCAGTTGCCTTACACCTGTGCTTGAATGCCCCCCTCCCAGCACACACACACACACACACACACACACACACACACACACACACACACACAACCAGCAACCCCAACCCACTTTAGTTCTCACTTTACATCCTGCATTAGCACTTAGCGCTGCACTACAAAGAACAATGCATATTCAACAGGCGTCCCAGGTGGGCTCACGCACACGAGGCCCCCCCCCCCCTGGGTACGACATCTTATCGTTTCATTCAAATGCAGGAATATCACACATTCCTTCCTTCTCTCCCCCTTTCCCTCGTCATCCAGCCGTGACCAGAAATAAGAGACACGAGCAGAGCAAAGTGCAGCAGAAGTTGTGGGAATTGTTGAAGAGACGTCAAGAGTACTTCTGAGCACTACCGAGGTGCCCTTGAGCAAGACGCTGGATACTGTTGGCACTGCCCCCTCCCCCTCACTCTGACATCATGCCCTTGTGAGTGCTTGTGTTTCGTTGTGTATATGCACGCCACTGAACAAAACTTGCGAAGTTGAATCCCGCCCTGCAATTCTGATCAAAGACAGCTGCTTATTTTTCTTCCCCGTTGTAGCGCTCCCTGAAATTCCCGCAAGATATCGGAACGTATTATCGTGCGATAATCCCGTGTGCCGTTCAGCGGAATCTCTAAGGTCATACACACTCAATGAGACACGACCTTGGATCGAATGTTCAACAATGCCAAACTCTTGAGAACCTTCATCAACTGCACAGGAAATGCTTTTAAAAAAAAAAAAACTTTCACACGAGTGTAAAAACGGGTTAACCCCTGCGGAGATAAGAAAAATAACGTAAACGACTCCATGCGTCGCAAAAAGCCAAAGAAAAACGGGCAGAGTTGATCTGAGAATGCCACATGCGTACAGTACTACTGTATACTACTAGAAATACTAGACGTTAACTAGTATCTCAATAGTATTTGCCTCACTAGTTATATGTGCAGTATTTGTCCTACTAGTGTGCAGGAATGTTATCGTAAGCTCTTTTTCCTTCGGCTAGATTTCAAGAATCCCATTTTATAAGCCGTTTGAACATTTTTTCGATGTATCGTAAGGTTCGCGCACTAGTATGTGCATTAGTAACAACTGTGTCGTGGTTAGTTTTTTATTATTAATTTTATTCCACTCCCGTGCGGCGTTTATGGACACTAGTAGGACAACTACGTGTTACTACTGAGGCAAAAGTACTAGTGGGACTTGGAGGGTAAGAGAGCATGAGGCGTGGGTAGCGTGGGGGTTTCTGAGGACTTTAGGGGGTTCGTCTGTGCTTTGGGGTGAGGGGCTTTGTGTAACCGGAGCTTTAAGAGGGGCACATGGGGAGGGGGAGGAAGAGTGTGGGTGTGTATAAAAAAATGTTGCCCCTGCCTGAGGAGGTTCACCTTCTTTCCCGCAGTCAGCGTCACAGGTGTGTGTGTGTGCGCGTGCGTGTGCGTAATCAATGCCACACTGTATTGCCGTTATGGCGGCCAAGCTGCTTTTCCCGCAAGTGAACACGACAGCAGAGGCTCTTATCATCGTCACGCCTGTTGCGTCCCGTCAAAGTGGGCCGTAAACACGCACGAGTCAATCAAAATGTTACTTTACGATTCCTTATGTTCGACACAGCTGCGCATTTGGCAGGTTCTTATTCTGCTTTGGAAGTAAAAAACAAACAAACAAACAAACAAACGCCATCTTTGATGGAGAGGACGATGGGCAACATGGCGCGCAGACTCGTTAGCTACTTTTAGCTACGTTTTCTTTTGATTCTTCTCAAGTGAGGGTTAAACGCGAAGAACACGACACACGGCCGAATTAAAAAAAATAAAATAGATCGCACAGGCCACCGAAGCAAGTGTATTTCACCGGCTGCACTATTCATGGGAACAGTTTTTTTGTTGTTGGCGGAGCTCAATAACTGATTAAATAAACAAACAACCACTTTTAAAACATGTATAAAACCAATGTCACATGAGAGGAAGTGATTTTGCGCTTTATACATCACGGCTGTGATTATTTTAAATATGGCTTAAATACGCCGCGGACCTCTAAAAAACTGACGACAGGCTCCAAATGGTAACCCGGGCCGTAGTTTGGATCCCGGCGGTTTACAAGGACAAAAAAAAAAAAAAAACCTCCAACGTTCCCTCCTGCGACCTCATCACGAGATGAGGCCTTTTCGCTCCGCAACCTGTCTACGCGCCTTTTTGGGGATAATTCCCGTACGTTATGACAGGCTATTCGCAGGCCAGCTGCTATTTAGAGTGTCCATTATGCCCGTATGAATCCATTTCTCTGCGCCTGTCACGCCGATTGTGCCCCCGTATGCCGAGATGAGCGCAGCAAAGCTACGTCTCCCTCCGCTGGATCCTTTCACGGTGGCAAACAGTTGTGCGTGCGTCAGTGTAACTATTGTCCCTTCCTGTCCTCGTCTTTGGATTTTAGACGAATACTGTACAAAGCACACCAGCGGTTAAATACTTTAATCTCCTCTCTGCATTTCTGAATATGAAATAAAAGCAGCCTCATTTAAGAGTGGTCATTTCACTTTTTATTCCCACATTGTGTCTCCTTATGACATGAACTCCACCAATCTCTAATAACAAAATCCACAGTGTCCACTGAAAAGCAAAAACATTCGAAAGCAGACGTTGACATACACTATATAAAAAGACACATAGCCTTTTTTCCCCTCACTGTCTGACATGAAATCAGACTAAAGGTTTCCTGTTTTAGGTCAATTAGGATTGCCAAAATCATTTCTATTGGCTAAATGTCAGACTAATGAGAGAGGAGAAGGAATTTTTCACGACTTTCTTCCAAGTGTCCAGATGTCTGCATACATTTAATGAGTATTTGGAACCATTGCCTTGAAAGTGTGTGTGACTCGGGTAAAACATTTGAGATATCCTTTTTCTCACAGTAGTTGGCAGGAATTTGCCGGAATTCATTCCTCCTCACAGGACTGGTCTAACTGAGCCAAGTTTGTAGGCCGCTTTGCTCGCACATGCCTTTTCAGGTCTGCCCATAAACCTTCAATAGGATTGCGATCAGGACTTTGCAATGGTCACTCCAAAACATGGACTTTGCTATCCTTAAGCCACTTTGTAACCAGTTTGGCAATATGCTTCGGGTCAATGTCCGTTCGGAAGACCCATTTGCACCCAAGCTTTAATTTCATGGCTGATGTCTTGAGATGTTGCTTTTTTCCACATAATGTTCTTTCCCTCTACTTTGTGAAGTGCACCAGTCCCTTCTGTAGGAAAACAACCCCACAACAGCTGCCGGCCCCGTATTTCAAAGTTGGGATGGTGTTCTCAGGCTTGCAAGCTCCCCTCTTTTTCCTCCAAACATAACAATGCTCATTATAGCCAAACAGTTCAGTTTAAGTTTTGATGAAGGTCGGTCTTCCCGTGTATATTTGCAAACTGTAATCTGTAATAAGATGCTGCCAGGGCACATATTTTACAGAATCTCACAGCAGACCACCAAACAAAGATTTGAAAAGAAGTACACATTATATCCTAAAATAATGACGATCTTGTTTCACTTCACTGACAAATTGCTATCACGGCTTTCTCACTCGAAGTGCGTCGCAAATTATTCTGTCGTATGAATGGCAACAGTTGCACGCACAGGTTAACTGAACCCCCTGCCGTCATTTGATGCTTCTGTTTGTCACTATACGTTGCTGACATAGCTAGATGAGTGATTCGGGAGCAGGCAGGGAGTGAAAAGCACTTTCAATGGACACAACAAACATGAATCAGCCCTCGCATCTGATCATTTCAAACCCGTGGTGTTTTGACCCCAAACAAACCACTTTGAGCACTTTTCCAGCAAAGCGCGATGATGATAGCATCAGCACATAGCAGCAGTGAGCGTCGCTAACTTTTGTTTACGCTCAGATAAGAGATTTCATCAATTATTGTTGCCGTATGTGGGCGGCCTGGTTATGTCGTTGGCTGTGATCTCTACTTCAGCGGCAGGAAGGAAGGGTGGTGGAATTGAGTCATAATACAGTAGGTATCTCAGGAATGCTGCGCTTTTCATTCCGCTACCATTTTTCATTCATCGTCGGGGCCTGCGTGGTCATAGAACTGTGTTCATAACTGTGCGCATAACGGTTTTTAACATCGGAGCTGATTTTTGGAATGTGGGCGACGCTGCACATGACGAGGAGAAAAGGGCATCCGGACTGCAAAGAAGAAGAAGAAACGCTAGGCTAACGGTTCGATTATCGGGTTTTCTTGTCATTTTGATTGCGGTGAGCAAGAACAGCAGATCGGTGAAGAAAAATTACTCTTAGCACAGTTACCTTGAAAAAGTAACTTAGTCACTTTGCTGATTACTTAATTTCAAAAGTAACTAAGTTAAATGAGCAACTCGGCGCAGACTTGACGCGCCACGTAGCCACCTAAATATAAACACGCACAGCATTCTCGGCAAGTTAGATAAATAGATTTTTTCAAAATGAAGTGGAGTGCAACAAAGTAGGAAGAACAATGAAAACAAAAAACACACGTCATTGACACAAGATTGTTTTACAAGTGGGGGGAAGACAGTCAAATGAATGGAGACTGTCATTTTGGTCATTTGATCAAGTGACAATAGCGTTTGTGTGGCTTAAAAGCCAAACAGGTTTTCCGCACAGTCGTGAGGAAGAATGATGTGCTCTTCCATGAGATGGCAGAAGGCGCCGTAAACCTGTCGCTCCACTTGTTGCCATTCATACGGCAAAGTCAAGTCAATTATGGCTTCCTGCAACTATCAACTAAACAGTTCACACCCGAGTGTCTATTTATTTTTGTTTGTCAATACGTTGAGACGAGAGCGTCATTATTCGCGTTCATTAACACTTTTATAGTAGCAACACAAAATACATTCAAATGAAATAGAAAATAACATTTAAATTTTTTCCATCATATGCTTTTTTTAATTGTATTTAATTAAATATATATTTTTTTGAAGTAAGCTACCTCCGAAGGACCTGGCCTATCTGTTCGTTTAAAAATAAATAAATAAATCAAGACGTCTACCCTCGAGCACAAAACCGTTCGTCCGGCTCTGGTGGGAATTGCAATGACCGTGCGTCTCCGTGCTCTGTGCCGCTTCCTTTGGGGAGACACTTGTCATTTCCGACGGTTCCTGAACGCAGCGGGTTCCTCAGGAGTCTTCCCCCCGCCTCCCCTCCCCCCGCTTTGTGAATGAGCGCGCGCGTGCGCGTGCGCGAGCCCTGAGCGCGACGCTCAGTCGCAGCTGAGCGAGCGAGCGAGCGGGAGCAAAATGGGCTTTTCCGCCGGAGCCCGAGCGGCCATCATCTTCACCTGCGTGCTCCTTCACGCCATCCTCGTCACGCCGCAAAGCAAAGAAGGTGAGGGTCGCGTCCTTCGAACGGAGTCTGGAACGCGGGCGCCTTCGCGGAGTACGGACAAGAAAGTTTATATATATATATATATATATATCGAGCGCGACATGGAATTGTCCGTATTAATAATACGCCATCGATATTGAGACGTCGTTTCGTTGCTTAGTCACTTCACATTTCCGCTTTGAACGGAACAAGAGCACTTTTTTTTTTTTTTGAACAAGTTTTTCAAATCTGGTACTAAATTGAATTGATTCGGAATTGCTCGGTAACACTTTTTTATTTTATTTTTTATTTTTTTCCAGACCAATATCACTCGCTTACTCACTGATACAGATGCTGAGTACTGATACCACTGATACTTTGGGTACCTAAAAAAAAAAAAAAGTTCGATCAAAGACAATGACGAATAATCGTGAACGAAGACCTTGACCTTTCACAATAATTGGCCTCAATGTGTCAAACCGCCGCCATGTAGCGCCAAAGACCGTATCGAGTATTGATTTCTGACTTCTGAATTCCAATCCAATTTGTTGTTATTCACAAAGTGTGATATGCGTACCACTTAACGGTAAAAAAGCGCCGCGTAAAAAAGAATCGCTGACTTGAACGCAGATCCAATTCCCAATACTGCGTTTAAACCACCAAGTCGGACATATTAGAATGAAGCTCGTAGCGTTGCGTGCATGCGTTTAAAAAGTAACCGCTTAACTTTTTACAGTGCTTTTCAAATACGGTACGGTAAGTGCAGTTCAGTTGTATTTAACTTTGAAGTACTGTTTGTTTTTTGAAAATGTCCAACCTAATGTCCGCGTGTCCACCCGCAGAGGTGCTGTTGGACATGAAGGCCACGGGAGGCGAGCTGGGCTGGTTGACATGGCCTTTGGAGCAGGGAGACAAGCCCGGGGTGAGTATCGCCCTCGCTCGCGCGCAGCACACGTCCGCTTTACGCGCCCGCACGGAGACTTCGCGCGGGAAGGGCCGAGCATCGCTCGTGTGAAACATTTGACCGTTCGACTTGCCCCGTCCGTGTCCAATGGGCCGCCGCGGACGGGCGTGCTTGAAGTTGCCCGCTGAGCGCGTCTGGGCTCCGCCGTAGCGGAGGCAGACAGAATAGCGGCTCGCCCTCGACTGGGAATACTTGTGGCTACTTGCGGTTTGGAGCCTTTGGCTGCACAATTGTATGTTAGCGAGCGATGAACTTTTAAGCTCAGCCTCCTTTTTAGAGGGAAGGGGGCTCTCTAATGCTCACGGATACTTCATCAAAACCATCTCGGAGACAAATGAAAATGGCCTCATTGTTGCACATAAATACTGTGCTTATTATACAAGAGGTGTGTTTGCCCAGTTCCATAATGCACTTTCAGACTAATCGAGCGCTCCGGTTCACTGTAAATAAGCTGGTTTTTTTTTTTTTTTTGTGCCGATGACTAAAATGTGTGCTCCGTCCGCTTTAAATGCTACTTTTCTTTCACTTTGTATACCAGGTGTGGTGAGGCACATTTGATACGCACAGCTATTTGATGTGTATGAAAACTGCATACCTCGCCTGCCTTAAAAAGCCCCCGTGGGACCAGTTGTTCCTTGAGAGCCAAGGCTGTGTTCAAACACGTCGTGGTTTTCCCAGAAATATTTGTGGCAACTTTTAGTATGGAGTATAAGCAGTGTCGGGAAAACTAATGTGGGAGCTTGCGCTGCTTTCTCACGCCGCGCTTGCTTCAGCGCACGACTCGCGATTGAAAAAACTGAATGAACACTGGACCCACTTTTTCTGTGCTGCAGTGACGTTAATTGCGGCTCTCAAAGGAAATGAAATCCAGGTTTAGACTGTAGTGATTGAAGCCTTGTATGTGGTCCACTGTCAGTCTACTACACTAAAGTATAGGAATTGAATCCATTCCTCAAATTTAGTGTTTGCATTAGGGACGAGTGGAATAATGATTGAGGTGCTGTCAAAAGAATCTTTGGGAAGTTAAACTGGGCTCATTTCCATCTGTAGTCCCTAAAACATAAAGACATAACACGCATTGGCAATAGCCCATTACAAACAAATGTAACTAAGAGCAAGTACAACAAGTTAAGTACAAAAGTAAGAAAACAAAGTACACAATAATATAGTTGGTGTTCACGTTTGGTTTGTTAAGAGCCTTTTTATTTTATTATAATTTTTTTTTTAGTTTAAGTTTAAAGGGGACATATTTTACCAAACCCAACTATTTCTAGTATTTGGGATGTAATATTGGCTCAATATAAACACGTGAAATGTGAATTCAAATGGTTCCGGACGTTCCTCTGCCGAGGGGCCTGCAATCAGCTCATTGGAGCTTATCTCCGTCACTTGCGAAGATCTCTGCCTTCCCTTTCCACTCCCGAGCCAGCGCTGTCGACATAACACACACGTGTGCGGTCACGAGTGGCTCTGCTACACGGAAGCAACCAATCAGAGGAAAGGGAGCGGTCTTAGCCAAATATGGACAAAGCGGATATAAAACTGGGTCAAACAGAAGTAGCTGTCAGAGGGGCTTTTTCTGGACACGCGTATGACAAAATCAAGGTGTTTTTTGAAAATAAATGTACACTTTTATACTAAGTCCATGGTAGAGAGTCACGCTATGGAGGTCTAAGTAGTCAAAATACGGGACCTTTAGAGGTGATGATAGTGGATCTTTCCTTTATTGGGACAGAGAAGTTCCATATCGAGCAGCCTTTTATCGATATTGTATTTTGTCCTAACGCAGTCTGTTTACGGCAAATCTCACAATCACCTCTGGTGCCCGACCTGGGGTCGCGACCTCTTTGAGTGTTTTTTTTTTTTTGTCTGGTGTGCGCACCTCGGCCACCTGGAGGCAGTATAAGACGAACATACTGTATTGTATTGTATTGGAGTCGCAGCTCCTCTCTCCGTTTCTCAGTACAGCAGGATTATTAATCGTTCTTCGCAGAGGATAAAGAATATATGCCTGGTCGTATTGTTATATTATCTGTCAGTTGTTAGCATGTGTGCCTTTGCCTTGTTTTTCAGTGGGAGGTGGTCCAACGGACCCTGAACGGCTCTCAATTTTACACCTACTCTGTTTGCAACGTCGGCGAACGCGAGCAAGACAACTGGCTCCGAACCACCTTCATCCAGCGGCGGCCGACGGCCTCGCGGGTCTTTGTGGAGCTCCAGTTTGTTGTCCGCGACTGCAACTCCTTCGACGGCGCCTCGATGACCTGTAAGGAAACCTTCAACCTCTTCACTTCCGAGTCGGACGTCGACGTGGGCACCACCTTCCGCAAGGGCCAGTTCAAGAAAGTGGCCACGATCGCTCCCGACGAGATCACCAGCAAGAACGAACTGCGCATCAACACCGAGACTCGGGTGGTGGAGAACCTCTCTCGTAAAGGCTTCTACTTGGCTTTTCAAGACATCGGCGCCTGTGTGGCTCTTCTGTCGGTCAGGGTTTACTACAAAACCTGCCCCGCCACAGTCATGAGCCTGGCATCCTTCCCGGAAACTGTGGCCGGCGGCGAGAACCAGGCTCTGAGGCAAGTGAACGGGGTATGCGTGGATAACGCCGTCAGCGACGAGCCGCCTCGCGTATACTGCACCGTGGATGGAGAATGGGTGTTGCCAGTCAGGCAGTGCCAGTGCAAAGCGGGCTATGAAAAAGACCAAGACGTGTGTCAAGGTAAGCACTTGATCGTACCCTCCAAATATTGTCGTTCCCATGCGAGTGTCTCTTCGCACTGACCATTTGGCTTGGCTGTTTGTTTGAGTTCCTTTTTCCCGTCGTTTGCTGCGTATGTTTGCCATGGGCGTTATTATCATCGCTGTGTGGAATTCTCCCCTTGGCTAACGTGGCTCCTCTGCAATGGTAGGAATGCTTACATGTCTCAGCATCATCCCTGACCGGGATTCTGGGAAGCAGAACCTAGACAATGAGGACGTGCGTGCTTTTTAACCTCCACGGTCATTTCGAGATGTTTAGCTTTAGGAAACGAATGCGGGGTCTTGTACGAAAGCTGTCTTTTAAGTTTTTGCACGAAAGTACGAACCTCCTGATACCTTGCTTTCATTGTCTTTCTACCCTGAACTGATTTCATTCAACTGAAACCTGTGGAAATGATTGCAAAATTCATCTGACGGAAACAAGTCATGGGAATTTTAACATTTCCCCAATTAGTTACAGCTTGAAACTCTCACCTTGTCTAGAAACCCTAACGCTTCTTTCAAACCCTAATTTTAAACCGTAATATTAGTTTGAAAATCTGAAACTGTCTTGAAACCCTACTTTAAAACCTTAACCGTTGCTTTAAACCCCGATTTGAAATGCTAACCTTTGCTTAATACTCAAATTTGAAACTATGACTTGTATCTTCAAACCCCAATTTGAAAACCCAACATTGTCTTCCAACCATGATTTTTAAGGCCGAACCCTAGTTTGAAAAGCTATTTTTGAACTTTAATCCTGTCCTGAAACCCTAACTCTTGCTTCAAACCCTAATTTGAAGTCATAATCTTAGCATCACAACGGCCTTGGGTGGGCATCGATCCGTTTCCGGTGGCATCAAAGTCCAATTAGCAAATAAGTAAGTCAATGTACCATTGTACGAATACCCAGAATACGAGAAAGTAAAATTCTAGCGATCAGATTTGACTGTAAAAAGTATTTTTTATTTATGTTGTTTTTTTGTTTTTTTTTCTCGGTGTGCAGTGGAACTGCAGATGATTGTTCATCACGTTTGCGGGCCACAGCTTTAAGGTGTGTTGTGCAACTTGCGTGCACAGACACGCCTGTTCAGATGTCTAAACACCTCATGACTCCCATCAGTCCAAATTGCTCTCTGGAACACGCCACTGTAAACACGCACGTACACACACGCACGCGTATGCGCACATAGCCAAATGCACTGTGGATTAGGCTTGTAAATCCCGCATGCCTGTAATAGATTTCCATTTAGTTTCCCCTCCCGATGGCATAAAAGTGCTGAAGTTTACTGCCAGTGCATGGTTTTTCGCTGACCGGAAAAGTGCCAGGTGGGATGATGTGGGAGGCGGGTAGGAATGAAGGCAAAAGCTCTCAAAAGCGATGGAGATCTTGTATTTAGAGGAGGCCTGTGATTTTAAAACAAGAGACTGGAATGTAAAGGTAGGAGAACAATGAGGCGCTCTGTTTCCCGCTCACCTCCCCAGTGCATTCCTGATCCGTTTGCTGAAGAGCAGCCTCCTTCCCAGGCATGCTGGTCGTGCTTGGTGGTGGTGGTGGTGGGGGGGAGCGAGGCGGGGGGGGGTCAAGACCTCCCATAAAAATGACTAAACACTGCAAATCCAAGATGAAGTCAAATGGGAGCTCAGAGACGCATAAAGGAAGTTGAAGATGAAGGTGGAAACATCTGCTTTTGCTCTCCATCTGCTCCTCAAACATTTGAAGATGGCTCATGCTCGCGTTCGCTCAAAGGGAAACCGTCCACGGCGGGATGACGGACTCCCCCAATTGACTGCACAGAATTTGATCGCATTCATAAACTGTAACTCACGTCTGCCAGACAAATTGTTTGGAATGAAAACATGCGGCTTATTTCGACTCTTACAATGCGTGACCGCCAGGTTGAAGATAAATCAAACGATGACGAAATGTTTAGTAGTGCTCTCACTCGTATTGACCCTTTCAACAATAAATAATACAGTTACAAATATTTTAAACGTGAATTTAAAGTCTTGAAGTAACATCAACAACGCCTCTGAAAGGGAACAAAGTTTTTAGTCTATAAAGTGAAACGATAACGTTGCGTTGTGGACTTTGAACCGCTGTCACGTCGCATAGCACACGGTATTTTTGTTTATTTTCTTTGGCTTTTTTGTGCCTTTTATTCTCTAAAGAAAGAGCGGCCTCAACCAGAAAGGGAGTTAAGTGAAGAATAATAGAACTTTTGTTGCAAATTCAAATTTCCACAAATTCAATTCAACTGAATTCCTTTTTATCTTATTCATTATCAGTAAAGTGCTGCCTCAAGTTATACAATGATAGTTTGTACAACTAACTGATATTATTATATCTTAGTCAGTTGTGAAACTCTTCTCCCTACTTCTCTGTGTATATTATACCGCCCCCAGGTGGTCAAGGTGCACATGCCACAAGGAGCAGCACAATGTTCATTGAATGGAAGCAAAAAATGTGGCAAAAATGTTTTAAATTGATTTCTATTTAATTTTGTCATTACTGTATGTTTTTATATAGAGTACAGTATTACAGAGTGCTCTTTTTCTTATTAAAAATGTTTGGGGTGCTGTTATTTTGGGGGAAGGCTGGAATGGGTTGTCTTTTAGATACATTTCGATGGGGAAATTTTGGGGAAATCGATGGGGAAATCAAGATGATTTTGATTTTGAGATACGTTCTGAATTACGACTGTGTAATTTCGGTACCTTATTTAACTTC
Source organism: Phyllopteryx taeniolatus (assembly GCF_024500385.1). Classification (NCBI taxonomy): domain Eukaryota; kingdom Metazoa; phylum Chordata; class Actinopteri; order Syngnathiformes; family Syngnathidae; genus Phyllopteryx; species Phyllopteryx taeniolatus. The sequence continues at coordinate 1,650,493 of NC_084502.1, forward strand.
ATATCACAAGGCACCACTGTACCGTACTGCATCTATTTTCAAAGAAGTTCTTGGCCCCACTCCCTTTTTCTTCATTTCCTATCAGGTCCTTCGTAACCCATAATCCTTCCTGCTGCAATGTAAAACCTTACCATTTGTCGCGTGGAGCAACGACGGCCTTGGCTGCCGGACTTCGGCTCATCAGCCTCGTCAGTCACACTTAATCGCAGATCGTGGTTTTTGTTCTGGAAAACGCAATGAGAAATATTTGGACTGCCGTGTGCAGAATTAGCATCGTGGACGAGCCGGAGCCTTTGTGGAGTTCCAGTAAAGTGATTATTGGTCTCACCAGAGAGTTCCTGTAAGCTATTTTCTGAGTCTCCTGATTTTCCACTCCGCCTCGGTCTCCACGCTCATCCTCGGATGACGTAACGACCGGTCGGTGACTAAGTTTTACTTGTGTGGTGAGTGATGTGAATGGCTAGTAATTGTCTTGAAGTAACTACTGGTCTTGTGTGCTCCCCCCAACCACTCTGGTGCAACGTTTACCTCGCCTCCCACCCTAACTGCTCCTATTTGCTCTCTATCATTGTATTTATTTAAAGAGTACCATATTCCCAAATTGAAAACTTTAAATGCAATTGTAGGAATTAACTGGGGACTGAGGGTCATTTCATGGTAAAGTAGCGTATTCAAGCGCACATATAGACATTTAGTTTTGTCGTAAGCAGGCATCCAAGCAAAATAGAAAACCTTCCCCACAAGCAGTACCTTTTATAGCTCCATTTTTTTTTTCCGCGTCCATCAAGCGACAGCGTACCTGAATCTCGCTCGTACTCCAAATATTTCAACATGAAGCAAAAAAAATCGACTGCTCATAACTGGAAAAACTTGAAAGTTGAGGCATTCATAAGTCAAGAACGCCACTGTACCAAAAATAAATGTTCCAACTGGATTTAAGTTGCTTTTGCACAACACAATTTGAGTTTTAATTTGGTTGACTGCCGCTTTATATTTTAGCTTCCCAGTAGCCAGTGTTGACCGACTATTTGCGAACAAAGGACTTTGATTTGATACTAGTGTGACTGTTTTGGAGCATTTGAGTCCACGCGTGTGTGATGTTTGACAAGGAGCATTGAGCGAACATATGGAAGTAGCTTCTACGCTAGCTTCTCGCACGAGCCGCTAGCTAGCTTGATGTGTGTGTGGCCTCTAAAGTGCTAGTTTTATGTGTGTTGTGTTTGAACATTTTACACAGTTTAGTTTTTGTGCTTGTGTGACACTTCACGTTAAAAAATTAGAGCATTCATCTTTAACGCTGCGGGACTGTTTAAAGAGTGTTTGATTGTTAACAGATGACTCGTGACTGACATTTAGCAAGGGTGCAACGTGAACTTCCTCTTTCGATTTTATTGGCCTAAAAGGCTCTGATAAGTGTGGAATTTGAGCAAGGAAGGCTGTCTTGAAGCATCCCGATAAAAGCAACTGATTCACAGACGTTTTCTTCTGCTTTGAGCCAACTGTGTGTTTATAATCGCCTTAACCCTTTAAGACCAAGGCCTTAGACCGTTTCCCTTTATCTGTTCGGTCGTGAACACGGGCCAAATTCGTTTCGTTGACCTGTGGTGGATGACATGTCTCAAATAATTGCTGAGTGAGGTTTTTCTCCACGACGCTGATAAGTTCGATGCACATGTTGCTCTTTTTTGTTCAATTTAAATACGGTTTCTTCAGATGCGCTGCCAAGTTAGGATGTGCCCGGCGGGCGAGGGAGTCGTTTCTTAAATAATGGGAGGATGATAAAGGCGCTTTCAAGTCATGTCATGTTTCAACAGTTGAAACCAGGCTGCCAATCTCTGCTGACAAGCCAACAGGAAATGCGCCAGTGAAGTGAAGGCTGTTACTTTATTGCTTTATCTTTCTGTAGCGTAGTAAATTGCACCCCTGTGTGAGAGAATTTGTATTAACTTGCGTGACATAAGAGAGGCAAACGTGTGTTTAATGATACGGTATGAAAGCCACTACAGTGGAATGTTGAGCACCATTTCAAAACTGTATTTTCCCCAAAGGGAAATCCTAAATCTGTTACCGGGTTCGACCGTTGCCGTCATAAAAGCTTTATTAACTGTAAGAACATTGTTTTAAGTAACATTCTAACATTCACAAATACACAGGTGTAAAAAGGAGTTAACCACTGTTAATATTGTCGACATCAAAATACTGGGGCTAAGGGGTGTGTGTGCATTTGTTACCTGGGGAATTACCCGACTTAATCACCTCTAAATACCACCACTATAATGTCACAATTATAGAAACCATTGATACTATACAAAAACCCAATATAACAGCACACAACTGTGCCACATCCATTGTCTAGGGCAGTTCAGAATCAATATTTGTCTGATAACATGAAAGAATCTAAAAACATTTCAATAAAATACATCATACTCACCACAGATGCTGATTTCTAAACGTATTTATGTGTGCAGATCGCTAAAGATATGTTTTGCTAGTCGAAGTTGGCTGTAACGATTGTTCGCCGACCAACCAATCGGGGGACGGAAAAATACCGACCTCATCGAGGCTGAGCACGAAATCTGATTGGTTCGACAAACCGCCCTATTGCTAATTTAGTTAAAGTTACATTGACAAGCATTACGGATTCTGAAGTCCTGAGCAGATTAATACTGACATGGCAGCACACGCTGAAATCGGATTGGACAAAAAAAATAAAAATAAATCAAATATACACTTACTGGAAGCAGTGCAGACAAGAGACAATTGGAGTAAAAATTTACAAAATTACAAAGACAAATCCCCATAAATGCTTTTGATGTTCTCTGCGCTGTGGTTTCACAAGCTTTGCTGGGTTTGTGCGGTTTTTTTTGTTGTTTTTTTTTTGTATAGAATAATGCTGAATATTTGAGATGTATTGATGTGGTTTCTCCAGTACAAATTGTTATTGACTGTGTTTTTCTGCTAGAAGGGAAGTTGGGAATGTTGTGTGTATGGAAGGGAAGTTGGGAATGTTGTGTGTATGGATGTGTGTTTGTGGTGGCGGTGTGGAGGGAGCGAATGGGTGAGGGGGGGGGGCAGTGGGCGTAGGGTCACTGCAGTGCGAAGCGCATTGTGTTGTTCTGCTGTGTGAGGTGAGCTCAGCAACTTTCCTTCCCAGCGTGTCATTCATCTCCTCATCTGACAACAGCCAGCCACCCGTCACTGCCAACAGGATGAGCGGAAGCCGGAGGCCACCTAATCCCTGGTTGACTCTCTGGCCCGTTTGGCTCAGGGCTTTCTATTGTGGCCGGCCACTTTCATATATTTTTATTGGTGCGTTTCATCAGGAAGTAGACGGCACCGGGGAGAGAGCTGCTGCTGTGTTTGCCACCTGGCTGTCTGCTTGTCCACTTGACAAACACACAATACACACACAAACGAATGTGTGCATGCACACACACACACACAAAACGCTATTCATTGAAACACAATATGCGTGCTTCATTCCGCACTATTTCTGCGCTATTTCACCCTCTTTTCCAAGTTATAACTTGCCAACAAGTGTGTCTGCTTGGTGAAGAGCCATGATAGCTGTTGATAATATATTGATTTACACACATTATTCCACATGCAAATAAAGTGCTTTGAACATGATCCATGATGAAGATGAACCTTTGCATACTTACTGTTGGACATTATTCCAGCTGCCCGTCCTGGACAGATCTGCTATGTCAACCGCTACACTAGCAAAGGTCTCTCATGTCTTCGTATGGAGCAAGCACCAACGGCTTTTGCCGCGTCTGGTCCGATTTAGCGTAGACATGGTGCAATTGCTCGACTTATCACTTCATTATTATCTATGGCTGTTAGCTCTACAATGACAATTTATTTTGGGGACCATTTTAGACCAATTTCCACGGGTCTCAGAAAGCCAGCTTTCAGTTGGACAGAGCCAGCAGTGCTTTTATCCTTTAGTCCCCTTCAAAGAGGCGGCTTTACTTCTGAACTTGTCTTTTCATTGGGCGCATCCCGCCGCCCCCCCACTGTTGCCGGTGGTCCGAGGGGAGAAAGGGGCCAAGAGAATGGCTTGTGTTTGTTAACGGCCACATGAAAGCCTGAGAGCAATTGTCAAACAGATGTAATGCCCTTACATCTGCTAATCCTTTTGGCTAATGAGCGTCCATGCGCACGCTTCCACCGTCCTCTACCTACCACCTTCCTCTACCTCATGTTACCTCCCCCAACAGAGACCCCCATTGTTAGCCTCAGCAGCAGCCGAAATGCTAATGACGTGTTGTCACCCTGCATTCGAGCAGAATGACATGACATATTACCGTGATAGATTCAAGTAGTTCATGAAAGGGGCAGTCGGGGATAATGATTTCCACATTTATTTGTATTCATCCAGTCAATGTGTTTTTGTGTTCCTTGGCCATACTTTGGCCTGTTTCCCACCTCCTCACTGCGAACACGAGTTTGTTTTACTTGGCCAGGCCAGCGACTCCCTTTAACTCACCGCTGCCCTCAGGCACACATGACCTTACTGCCAAACGCCATTGAGGGGCCCCCCTAGCACTTACGCTCCGGGTCTCGGGGGCAATTTCCCTTGTCGAGCCTCCATGTTAGCCATTCATCCGTCTATCCGAGCACACATTCATCACTGTCACCGTCTCATCCGTCTTAAGTTGTGCAGACGCGCCGGGAAGGGCATTTTGTGGCTCCGGCTCCCGGACCGGGGGGCTCCCAGAATGGAACGGGCCCCTTGCACTCAGCCTCCATAAACAAACAGAGCCGCTGGTGGCTGGCGAGGACTCTCAAATGACAAACAGCACTTCACTTTGGAGCAGTCGGGAGGGAAAATGGGTGCCTTGAGTTCATCAGAAGTTTGGACTTTAAAAGGCTTTTGTTCATGGTCATATCAGGAGTCTTCCTTCAGGTTTTGGCTCAATGCTGCCGCTTCTCTTGGTCACGCTTGCTGTGTTTTGTTACTTTCATTGAACGCTTGAGGAAGGAAGGAAGCGCTGCGTCAGCCTCACGCTTCCTGTCGTGTCGCGAAACAATCCACCTTCTGCGTGGACTCTGAACGCTTCCTTGCACTGTTGTTTTGGTAAAAACCTCAACAGCCACTGACTGATGGTCCTACTAAAGGTCAAGGCTTGGCTTACGGGCTTGAGGTTCAAAACCTACAAGAAGAGCCAAGAAGAATGGATGGAAGTACTAAGGACAAGAAAAATATTAACATCAAAAACTGATTGCGGGGAAGTGGTTACATTTGGGTACCCCTGAGCAATTCCTTTTTAAATGGACAGTTTAGACGAGCTAGTGCTAAAGCTCCAAGACGCTCCGAGCTCCGAAACCAAGATGACAGACACCTTGCAATCAGTGCTGGGCGGTATGACCCACAATTAAATGTAAAACAAATTTCAAAAGTTCCGTGGTATTTTCTCTTGCATGTAATATCTAGGGTTTCACATTTTCTACTGGTTGAGAAAGGCATCACTGTAGTAGAATTAGGATGTCCTTTTCTACTCTCACGATGAGTGATTAATGCCACACTAGTAGTAACACGGGTTAGCATGGCCCCAGAAACTGACACCGTTTTCAAAGACAAGCTACTCTCGATTGTAAAACAGTGAGGAATCGGCATTCAAGGGCAAATACAGTCAAAATACCGAAGTTTTATTGTGTACACAGTGTTCAAGTAGACCTAAAAAGGAAATCTAAAACAAGTGACTTCATGAAGTCTCGCAAGACTCTCAGAAAGGCGAAGAAGTGGACGTCATTGGAAATGTATTGGTCAATCCACGGATCAAACGCCTGTTGTAAATTTTCCTGTTGAACTTTTTGTGACAGAACAAAGTTGTGCAAAAAGCACTGAAACATTGAACAGATGGAAATGAGCATGCTAAAGTTTACAAAAGTTCAAAGTTTACATTTAAAGATTACAGTGCATTTTAGTTTCCCCCCTGGAATTTCACACCAAAGCCCAACATCTGTAAGTTTTTGTCAGTAATGTACAGTACGATGTCGGCGTATGGATTGGGACTAAGTTGCATCTTTGAAATCTGGTTTTAGGGGCACTTAGCCCAACATTTCTTGCATCCATCCATCCATTTTCTTGACCGCTTCTCCTCACACGGGTCGCGGGGCTCCTGCAGCTTATCCCAGCTATCTTCACCCTGAACCGGTGCCGGCCACATTTCTTGCAGACCTAGAAAAAGTGTTTACTTTCTACTTGTTTTTATGTGGTTTTTGTATATGCATGTCAGTAGTAAAAGAGTAATCCCAGTGCTTGGTTTTATTCCTACAGTTTATTTCCAGAGAATCTTACATGAATAAACACTTTGAATTCATAAAGTCACAAAATGGAAAGTCAATGGCTTTTTTGTTTGTTTGTTTTTTTTTGTTTTTTTTTAACTCATCGAGAATGGAATGGAAAAGTAGCAGCGCGGCTTGTTTTGGTCGGGCCCTCCTCTTGCGTGGCGTTCACTGGAATGTGTCTCGATGTGACTATAAGGTCGCGCAAGATGCGTTCGAGACATAGGCCAGCCTGCCTCTTTTTTCACTTGCCATGTGGCATTTGGGCAACTCCCATCTGCAAGGCTTTTTTTTTTTTCCCCTCTTAGCACTTGAATGGCGTGGCATTCCCCTCGCCTGCTGCTCGCCGGTGAATAGCAATGTTAATGGCTTCGTTGGGGAGAGGGGAGGAAGGAATTTGGGGATTACGAGTGAGGAGAGGTTGAACTATGAATGTGAGTTAGAGGCAGCAGCTGCTTCCCCTTCTCAATGCTGGAGTCAGGTCTGCCCTCTGTCTTTTCGCCCTTTCCGTCAGCCCTCAGCAGGATCCTCATCTCCTCTCCACGGCACCTCACTTGGCTGGTTTAATAAATAGCGAAGCAGCTGACGCGGTAGAGAGGAGCTTCTGTCCTAATGGGACGCTTGAGTGACATGCGAGTGCATTCTTTTCATGTAAACTAGTTGTCTTTGGTGTTCCGTCCGCCCTTCAAGTTAATGTACACCTCTTCACAGGAGCCCCTCTGCTGTGTGTCCAGGACTAAATCCAATTGATATGATGCAGCATGCTCTCTTTTTCGGCTTCTACAACCCCGATTCCGATGCAGTTAGGACGTTGTGTTAAACGTAAATAAAAACAGAATACAATGATTTGCAAATCATGTTCAAACCTATATTTAATTGAATACACTACAAAGACAAGCTATTTGATGTTCAAACTGATCAACTTTTTTGTTTTTCGCAAATAATCATTAACTTGGAATTTTATTGCTGCAACACAAACCACCTGTCCCACAACAAAGCTGGGACAGGTGGGAAAAAAGACTGAGAAAGTTGAGGAATGCTCATCAAACACCTGTTTGGAACATCCCACAGGTGAACAGGCTCATTGGGAACAGGTGGGTGCCATGATTGGATAGAAAAGGAGCTTCCCTGAATTGCTCAGTCATTCACAAGCGAAGATGGGGCGAGGTTCACCTCTTTGTGAACAAGTGCGTGAGAAAATAGTGCAAAGGTTTAAGGACAATGTTCCTCAATTTATGAATTTAGGGATTTCATCATCTACGGTCCATAATATCATCAAAAGGTTCAGAGAATCTGGAGAAATCACTGCATGTAAGCGACAAGGCCAAAAACCAACATTGAATGCCCGTGACCTTCGATCCCTCAGGCGGCACTGTATCAAAAACCGACATCAATGTGTAAGGGATTTCACCACACGGGCTCAGAAACAATTCAGAAAACCAATGTCAGTAAATACAGTTCGGCGCTACATGCGTAAGTGCAACTTGAAACTCTACTATGCAAAGCAAAAGCCATTTATCAACAACACCCAGAAACGCCGCCGGCTTCTCTGGGCCCGAGCTCATCTAAGATGGACCGATGAAAAGTGGAAAAGTGTTCTGTGGACTCGTCGGACCACAGAACACTTTTCCAATTTCAAATAGTTTTTGGAAATTGTGGACGTCGTGTCCTCCGGGCCAAAGAGGAAAAGAACCACCCGGACTGTTCTGGACGCAAAGGTCAAAAGCCAGCATCTGTGATGGTATGGGGCTGTGTTAGTGCCAATGGCATGGGGATCTTACACATCTGTGAAGACACCATTCATGCTGAAAGGTACATGTATGCTAATTGCAGTTGTTGTAATTAGTGGCATATGGGCTCAAAAAAAGTGCTTCAATGTAACGGACAATCGTCTGTCGGATGACCCTCCGTCCCTATTAGTCCACTCTATCGAGGTTCCGCTGTATGTCAACGCGAATAAAGCCTAAGCATCGGCTATATGTTCATCTTTGGTAGCTCTTGAAGACATCTTGTGTTAAACAAAAGACATTGCAGATGTTTAATACTTGTACAGGTGCTTTGTTCCGGTCTCCTGCCATAGGACTCCGCCGCCAGTGACCTGAACCTGAAGGAAGTGCTTTGTCCTGTTTTGCTAAATGTTGTTTGTGCATAAACCCTATTGGTCAATTGGAAGATGAAATGCCCAAAACAAGTAATTAGCGATTAGTCGGCTTCAAGCGTTAAACATTAATGCGGAGTCGGAACGTCGACTTGGGTTCAACCTCAAGCATGCACGTTCATTTGGAGTCTTATGCCATCTGTCGGGGGCTACTTCAATGCTGCAGCGTTACGAGTGGAGGAGGCAACGTGTTTTAAGCGTGACATGCGTGTATATAGAAATGCAGCCTAATTGACTTGAACAGGTGAACGGGGAGCAGGCATAATCCTAGCTCCGATTTCAGATATTACTCACGCGTACGTGTTTGCTCGCATGGTGCGTTTATGCGAATGTGCCACGGTGTGAGGGCACGAGCGGCAGCCCCCATCGCCGCCGCCGGCGGAATGCTCTCGGCCAAAGGAGGGCCCTCTCATTTTCACTCTCTTTTATGAAGCGCTCTCCGGGACATTTCACGCCGTATTAAGTTCAAATTTCAACGCGGCGACGCACGGCAGGGCGCGCTACCTGCAGTTCTGTCCTCTAACACTGGACGTGTGAAATCGAGTGTCACCTTATCTGGGCCTTATGCTTTCAAAAGTATGCATGTGGTGTGAGGGGGGGATAGAATGTGCTAGAATGTTGAGTGCCCTTCATTCACCACTGCTACATTTCTGTTGCATGTCAGATTTTAGAAAACATTTATGAATGATTTTTCAATTTTTTTTTTGGTTCTTTTGTTTAACTTGTTGTTTTCATATTTTTCATGGCAGGTAAGTATTCTTTCAAGGATGTTACCATTAAAGAATAGTGTGAATCAACACATTTATATTATTGGTGTAGTAGTGACTGTGAGTCCATCTTTTTTCACCTGAATCGGTAATCCATGCCTTCGTCACATCTCAGTTAATTTACTGTAATGCACTTTACTTTGGAGTCAGCCAGTCCTCACTTGAACCTCTCCAGTTAGTTCAAAATGTTCCTGCAAACCACTTAACTGGAACACGTAAGAGGGAGCACAGAACTCATATTCTAGCCTCAATCCACTGGCTCCCTGTGCACTTTAGAGTTCTTTACCTTCACTCCATGAGTGGCTCCATTGCTCAGGTCAGCTGACCCGGTGCTCCTGGAGGAACTGTAGCAGAAGCGCAGAGGGAATGGAGCTTTTTCTGTCGCTGCTCCCAAACAATGGAATGACCTCCCGGTGCACGTTAACCAACCCCCTGTCCATTCTTAAGACCCGCCTTAAAACCCATAATTATTTTTTGACGTTCAACACAGCATGAGACTTGGACTCTTATTTTAGTGTCTTTTTTTTTTTTTTTTGTATCGTTTTTAACTTTGTGACTGTTTGTTTCAATATTATGTTACATTCAAGCGTCTTTTGTATGTTCAATTTGTATTCATGTACAGAACTTTGTTTCAATTGCAGTTATTTTTTTGTCTTCGCAAATAAAATTGAGTTGAGCAAAAATTTAGTTAACCTCCATTCACGCACAGGATGCGTTCCAGACCTACCCGCAATTGCTGAAAATCCGCAATACAGAGAGACATTATAAATTTTTATTTTTTTTAAAGATAGTTTTACCCCTTCCACGTGCTTTAAACATATTTAAACTTATTAAAACACACTATTTAAACACATTGTTAACGTATTTGAGCGCACAACAAATTGCAAGCATTAAATGTATAGAAAATATTGTACGTGTTGTGATATCTGCAATATGCGCCTTTTAAAAGGCGGAGTCTGATGGGGTGGCATGTGACGTCAGCCCCCTCGATGTGACCAAGCTATTTGGAGTCTGCGTGCGAGTGTCTTTGCGCAAGCTGTGGTCGACAGCAGCTCCCGCGTGTTGCGTTTGTCTTCATTCATTGTGTTTGTGTTTTATTGTTCACTAAGCATCCAATAAGCAGCCGATAAGTGCACCGTTGACTGTGGCAATGCTTTCCCACATGCGAGGAGGACATTACAGATTTTCATAATAGTACAATCACGACAAGCGGGGGGGGGAACTGAATTACAAGTGTCACAGCTCAATAATAATTTGGTACTGCTACCATCATTAGTTTATTTACAATATGTTCTCCACCAAGGTTACGCTTTCATTAGTGTGTGTGTGTGTGTGTGTGCGTATGCGTGTTTTCAGGCTACACGGAGGATGTCTTCCACATGAATGAATTCTCAAACTAATGATATCATAGAAAATTAAATGAGGGGCAAAGTTTTTCACATCACGTATAATTTGCTGTGTTTCATCCAGACTCAATCTAGATTGCAGCATCTTAATGTGGCACAGATGTCCTTTGTCCCTGTCAACTGGGATTGAATTGAACATTCGTATGGCCCGAATGTGTACGTTTCACGGGGATCTCGGTGTTTGAAGTTAAGCATGACTGGAACTTGCTGCCTCACACGTTACTCGTCTTTCTGCTGCGGAATGCGGGACGACTGGTTGTGCTTTTTTTGTTTTTTTTTCTTCGAAGAGAGGCAGGAGTTTCCTGAGCCAAGAGGGAGCGTATTGGTGGCATGTTGCAAGGATGGACGCAGTTGTAATGACTTGAGTCAACACTGTGCACAGCCTCTGTTTTCCTTCTCATATCTCTTCGACACCTTTGACCTTTGCCTAATAACGCATCCACTGAAGCTTGCCGTCTTGCATTATATGAGGTGAAAAGTTCACTGCACTCGCGAAATCTTCAAGGAGGCCAGACTGGCTGGTTTTGTGTCACATGTGATCTTTGCCTCAAGTCACACCTGCAAATGCCTTTCTGTTTTCCGATGCAGAATGTCAGCCCAGCTTCTTCAAAGCGGAAGCTTCCGGTGAGAAGTGTCAACCGTGTCCTGCCAACACCCAGGGGCCGGGCGCCGGGGCTTTGTTCTGTTCCTGCGTTGACGGCTCCTATCGGGCCCCCGGGGACCCACCCACTGGACCCTGCTCAGGTGATGACACGCCCGCATCTTTTTCTTTTTTTTTTTTTTTCCACACCAACTTTTCTAGTGGGACTTTGGATCATAAAGAAATGTGACACCAACAGGAAATTAAATTGGAAACGTGTCTCGCCGAGAGGTTGTGGTTGGATCTCTGGGCTTCTCCCTCACCAAACTCAACCAAACATGCCACGATGGACCTGACTTTTATCACTGCTCACAGCTTTAATTTTGATCAGTTTTGTTCGTTTTTCCATCACAGTTCTTCTTAGGTTTTATCTTGACGTGTCATGAGTAGACCTATAAAAAAATATATCCCATACAAAAAAAAAAAAAAAAAACGGCTGAAAAGACGCAGCAAGTCTGCCATTTCAACTCGAGGAAGTCACGCCGGCCACCTCCAGGGGTCTTTCAAAAGCAAACCTGTCCTCGAGATTTCGTCCCAGATGGGTGACGAGCTTGCGTTTTTGTCATTGCGGCCAATAAAGTTTTGGAACATTCAGCCGCTTTAGAATAGATCCACGCCTGTATCACATCTCCACATTCAGAACCAAAACAAGAGCAATCTGGACAGCAAAAAGTTTGTAAGTTTGTGTTTTTTTTAATAAATAAAACAGCACTCTATAATATTGGACATTATAAAAATATATAGCAATCATATAATTTGTGCATCATGAGTAATTCATTGCAATTGTGCGGCTCCTCCTGGCGTGTGTACCTTTGTCACCTCGGAGCAGTGTAATAAAGATATGGATTTACACGGCGACAGAAAATACAGTCACAACTCCTCAGTAAGCTGCAGTAATAGCGGTTTTTCGCAGAGGGTAAAGAATATATGCCCTGCGAGTACTGTAATATTGTATGTTTAAAGGGTTATCACACCATGACACAGATGCTAGTCGTTGGCTCGTCCGGCGGATTATAACGCCTCAACACTGACTTTTATTCGTTAGCCCATCTATGGTGTTTTGCATTTTTCGCTAGCAATTAGGCTAAGTGGACATTCCTCAGGCAAAGATGTGTTGTTGTTTTGTTAGCAGCATTGACATAAAGAGTCAGATATATATAGGTAATAATGGATCTCGTTTATTATTCACGGGACCGCACGCATGAGCACGGACCACATACCGGTCGGCCGCTGTAACGAGAGCGGCTTCCTCCTAACGAGGTTTACTGGGAGATGAATGTGAAAACGCTACTCAGACGGCCGTCTGTGTCTCCGCCTTTCCGCGCTTGTTGAACGTGCGTTCCTACACGTTAACGACATGCTTCTTCTCGGTTCTTTTTGTAGCGAAGCCGTCGAAAGTCTTTGCATTGAGGAGCATGATGCCAGCAGCGGAATGTGCCACCCTAATTGCTGTTGTTAACTTCGTGCCTGATAGGCTTTTCTTTTTACTGGAGGTCATTACCGTGTTGGTCCATCCAGATGTTCTATTAGCGGGAAAGGCTGTCATCTGGGTTTACCGGGTTAAAAAATTGGAAAATAAGAAGGAAGAAAACTAAAGAAAGAGAAGGACTTTGTCCTAATTGATTTAGAAGTCTGTTCTGTATTTTTTACATATGTATGTATGATTGTATTGTAAAGCAGTATGTCAGTCCATTGTGGGAAAAGTGCTATGCCAATTAAATTTACCGTCCTTACTGAACCGATTTCTGTTTTTAAACAGTGTGTTTTTTAAATTTTTTTTTTTAAGTATCATTTATCTTGAGTCGTGCATTCCAAAGCATCAAACATGGACCCCGGGCCATAGTTTAGACAGCCCATGTCTAATATCCATATTTGTATTCATCCCATGCTCAGGTCTCCCCTCTGCCCCCAAAGACCTCATGGCGACGACCACGCAACTCTCCGCCGGAAAACTCCTCCTCTCCTGGGGTCCGCCAGATGACAGCGGAGGCCGGTCGGACCTGACGTACAGCGTGGAATGCCAGCGCTGCGAGGGCTCCTCCTGCCAGCCCTGCGGGGACAGGATCCACTACGATCCGTCCAGCTCCGGCCTGACCGACACCAGGGTCTCGGTGAGCGAGCTGGACGCTCACTTCAACTACACCTTCACCGTGGAGGTTCGTAGCGGCGTGTCCATGTTCGCCAGTCAGGCCGCGCCATCCACCAGCGCTTTGACGACATCTCTGCACTACACGGGTGACGAGTGATGCCGTCTTTCTGTAGAGCATATTTGTCCTTGAGATGAAAAAACTGAACGAAGGCGCTCTGTCTTTAGATCCCCCGAAGATCACCTCCATTCGAATGGTGGAGAGAACGGCCACCAAGTTGTCCATCTCCTGGGACGTCTCCTCCCGACCGCGTTTCCAACCTCGGCCGTTCCGCTATGAACTGACCTATCGCAAGAAGGTGCTCGTCTTTTCTTCCATTTCAAATCGGCATTCTTCTGCATTTTCTATCAATCAAACTCCCAGATATGCATTATAATTTGTTAGAATGTGTTATTGAGCACCGCTGCGGTAAACTAGATTAGTAATGTTAGATATTTTGAATAGAGCGCTTGATTTATGTTGTACAGATTTTGAAGAAAAATGTTTCCTTAATTGTGCCTCGGTTTGGAAAGTGGCGGGAACAATTCCAGAAACTTTCCATGGGAAGTTGAGCTGAGGAATTTGGGAAATACACTGTGTGTACATTGGACACTTTCCATAGGAATTGATGAGAATGAATATAAAGGACCTGAAACTTTAAAATCATTTATACCGTCAGTATCATGTACTATATGGCAATTCTATGCTAATTATTACATATTTTAAAAGATTTTACTTATGAATGTATTGGTGAATAGTACAAATGTACTGTATGTTCCCGCATTGAAGAGGAAAAAAAACCCCGAAATCAAGAGATGGTTTATCAATGTTTTCAGATTGCGTGCCATTAGTACCAACACTTTCTAAATTTTGTACATTTCTTACTGTGTAAATTCTTCAGAATTTCCGTAATTCCTGATCACTCTCTTGGAAAGCATCCAGTTTTTGAGACGCACAAGATCTGTGCAATAGGACTCACCTGCCAGATGAAGGGACTTGTGGATTACTACTTTGTTAACACATTTGGGACCCAAATTGGAGCAAAATAAGCATTTATTATTATTTTTTTTTTACTTAAGCGCGCAGATGATGATGTCCAAACTTAAGCTTGTAGAAAATACACAGTGACCTGACCTGAAACCCCCCTTGGCTCTCGCAGGATGACAATCTGGACGTGACCACGTACACGGTGCTGATCCTGGAGAAGAACTCGGTGCAGATCAGCGATCTGGCCCCAGGCACGGCCTACCTGTTCAGGGTGCAGGCCCTCAGCAGTGACGGCAGTCCCGGAGGCTCCAGCGTGGAGGAACAGTTTGAAACCTCGTCAGCGGGTAAAGATGACTCGGGCAACTCTTTCACACATTTTGGAACGGCGCGGTTTTAATTCAGCCTTTTATGTGCCTTTTTCCAGAACCTCTGACTCAAACCAACCCCACGCTTATTTTCGGCCTGCCGGTCGCTGGCGCAGCCGTATTGTTCATACTGGTCGTGGTTGTCTTCCTCCGCAGACGGTCAGTAAGCACTCCTCCTCCTCCTTTTTCTTTGTTCCTCCATAAGGCCTCAAAATGGCCTTTGCATTCAATCCGTCTTCACCGCTTCTTTTCTTTCTTCCTTTTGTCAACCTCCCGCACCTCAATGTGTCCCAACCCTCAAGGAACAAAACGAAAGTGTTGCACGTTCATCGGTTCAATACTCGGGAGTGTCGGGGAGCCTTTGAAAGGAAATGCGTGAAGAGTGCGACAAGAGGGATACGCCTCTCGGCACAAAGTGCTTCTCTGTCTTGCAAGGTTGCGCTGAAGCGCTCCTGGAGCAGCCGGAAGCTCGTCCTCGTCCGCCTTCCTCCTGTCGGCTCGTCGCTGCTTTAAAACGCCTTAGCAAACACAGCCCGTCGTTAGCGAATATCAAAGAGATCCTTTGTGGAAGCCATGACAAAGGTTGCTATGTGCCATTGATATTAAAGCGGGCCTGTCGCATTAGGAAGTAGAATATGCAGCTAATTTCACATCAACGAGGTATGCGTGCATGTGTCGCAGGAAAAATACAATGGGTTTTATTATGGATATATCATTTTAATAATATTTTCATTTTTGTTCTTTTCATTTTCTTCCGAAAAATATAGCGTTTTAAACCTCAAAATGGGTCAGTAGTGATTTGCGACATAACAGGAGGTTTAAACAATTTTCATTGTTTCAAGCATAGTTTCACTTGAAAAAAAAGTGGGAAAACAATTGCCAGTGGAGTAAGAAAGGGGGGGAAAAATACTTGATCCAATGGCAAATTTCTTTTCTACCTTTTTGAAATGAAAATTATATTGAAACAAGTGAAAATTGTTTATAAGCAAGTCAATTTTTTGGTCCCTAGTCTTATTTTAATTAAGCGTAATCAGATTAGTTGTGACTAGAAATAAGACAAATAGTCTTGGTTCGATTTTGAGTATTTGCAGTGTAGGCTGTGATGATGTTGGTCTTAACTGTGTATAATCTCATTGGTGGTAAACAAGTGATCTTTTGTTTGTTTTTATTCAGGAAAAGAAACTCTCACACCAGACAAGGACCGGAAGATGCCTACTTCTCCAGCTCAGGTACCGGGGGGGGGGTTGGAGGGGGGGGTTTGGGTTTGGGGGTGGGGGGGGGGGGGGGGGGGGGGGTGGAATGCCCATCCCATTTATCTTTCTCCTCACCTGATTCATCAGTTGAGCGAGTGAACATGCATCCATTGTTGTCGTATGACCCCCCCCCCCCCGTAGAGCAACTGAAGCCCCTGAAGACCTACGTGGACCCGCACACCTACGAGGACCCCAACACAGCTGTCCTGAAGTTTGCCACCGAAATCCACCCCAGCCACATCAGCAAACAAAAAGTCATCGGAGCTGGTGAGTGAGTGGCTGCCCGCATGCTGAGAGATGTCGCAATCCCCGCCGGGGCTGTTTACTCAGCACATTTTCCACAGCTTAACGCGTCGATTGACGGCGGCTTATTTCCGTAAGATGAACATCTACCTGGCTTGTTGTGGCAACTCTTGCCCGAGTTGCGATACATCAGCGCCTCTCAAATCTCCCACGCACGAGATGTTTATTCAAGCCGGACCACTTTTTTTTTCCCCCTCCGGTATACACCTCCACCCCGGTTCCCACGACCGTACCCCCTCCCTGTCTTCCTCCTCACGTGACCGCTGATTCCCATACCCCCGCACCACATGCCGTCCGCCGCTTCAACAACACCCAACCTTGAACACACCTCTGCGGGAGCGCCTCAGGGCAAACAGCCACACACACTTTATTTTTTCCCCTCCGTTTCACACAAAGAACTCTCCCCCCCCCCTGCTATCTTGTTGCTGTTGTGTCTTGCAGGAGAGTTTGGTGAGGTGTACCGCGGTATTCTGAAGGTCCCAGGCAGGAAAGAGGTGGCCGTGGCTGTCAAGACGCTGAAGCCGGGCTACTCTGAGAAGCAGAGGCAGGACTTTCTGGGCGAGGCTTCCATCATGGGCCAATTCTCCCACCAGAACATCATCCGCCTGGAGGGGGTGGTCACCAAATGTAAGAACTCTTTGTCTTTGTCTCGGCACTGTTTCTTAACATGTTTTTTTGGTTGTTATTTTAATGTGTGTGTTTGTGTGCAGTCAAACACGCCATGATTGTGACAGAATACATGGAGAACGGCGCGCTGGATAGGTACCTCAGGGTGAGTTCATACAAATTCAAATGTACAAATATCGATTTTTGGGCCGGTTACTTATTGTCCTTCATGGAGATCTTGAGCGTGCTCATTAGCACCAGCAGGCTGTACGGTGGCCTGAAAGTGTCAAAATGGCTCTATACTGCTCTGGTGGATGAGGGTTCCTTGTTCATTTTTGACTGGCTGGCAATAAATGCTATGCCGTTAAGGCTTCTTTATACTCGCGCGGGCGGTGACTGCGCTGACGTCCCGTGCGCAGTTTGCCTTTATAGTCGAGCGCAACCCACGCGCGCAGTTTGGAAAATGTACTGCAGTTCACCTCCAAGTCGGGGGTGTCGCTACGGCTGGTATTGGCTAGCACGCCACAGGGTGGACTTTCTTCTGCATTTTTTGACCATTTCCGGTCGCCGTTTTTAACTTTCCTTTCCGTAACAAGGAACAAAGCAACAACAATGGCGACCGTGGAACAGAGTCTGCTAGAACAAATGGACCTAGATGACCAGATGATGCGTTTAATTATGCTCCAAATTCGAGCGAGTAGGCGGCGGTGTAGGTGCTACGTGGAACCGAGAGGAACGCACTTTTTTTTAGGCCAAATGTATCCATATTACTGTACAGTACAAAATTATT
This sequence comes from Phyllopteryx taeniolatus, assembly GCF_024500385.1. Lineage (NCBI taxonomy): Eukaryota > Metazoa > Chordata > Actinopteri > Syngnathiformes > Syngnathidae > Phyllopteryx > Phyllopteryx taeniolatus. Next base: position 1,668,188 of record NC_084502.1, read on the forward strand.
GTTTTGTAGTTGTTTTTCATGGCCTAAAATGCACAGTACACTGCAAAGTTATTGTCAAATATAAAAAAAAGCTTGAAAATGTTTGAAAGTTCCACATTTTATCCAGACTTATCACGCCGGTGTGCTTGGCCATGGTGACATTGTTGGAGTACAGTGCTCATCGTAGGCGAGTCGCTTTAATGAGCCACGAGGAATTAGTGTGCTTCCTAGTTCCAAATCTGTTGTCAAAGGGGAATGGCGTGACCCAAAAAAAACCTGTTACTGTATCAAAAATAGCATATACCAGGTCGACTTGTTTTGTATTCCTCAGAGTTAACGCCGCAGCCATGCCACTCTCTCTCTGCCAGTGCTCTATGTACAATAAACAATAGATAGATCCATTACACCATGGCTGCCACGTCAGTGCCCCACATTCAACATGGTCGCCCCGTAGGCGCGGGGGGCACGTCTTTTGGAATTGAATCCAGTCATGTTGTATATCTGTTCTCTGCCTGCATTTGCACCACAGCGCCAGTAAACGAAAGTGGGCAATTCTGGAACTGACACTTTGTCGACAGTATTTTAAGTGAGAAATGGAAAGTGCTTCAGGTTCAGGTTCAGTTGTGTTATTGTATTTGGAGCTAATACCATTTTCTTTTCTTGCCGTCAGGACCGCGACGGCGAGATTTCCTCCTTCCAGCTGGTGGGCATGCTGCGGGGCATCGCTGCGGGCATGAAGTACCTCTCTGATATGAGCTACGTCCACCGTGACCTGGCCGCTCGCAACATCTTGATCAACAACACTCTGGAGTGTAAAGTGTCCGACTTTGGCTTATCGCGAGTGCTGGAAGATGATCCTGAGGGGACCTACACCACAAGTGTGAGTTAGATGTACGATGAATGGCATCAACCGTTTACTTCACAGGCATGTTTGAGATGGGTTTGGTCCCTTTTTCTGCAACAGGGAGGAAAGATCCCCATTCGCTGGACAGCTCCAGAGGCAATCGCGTACAGGAAGTTCACGTCAGCGAGCGACGTCTGGAGTTTCGGCATCGTTATGTGGGAGGTGATGGCGTTTGGCGAAAGGCCCTACTGGGACATGAGTAATCACGAGGTGAGATTTTGGTTTTGGGCCGCACTTCGCGCCGACGTGTACCGCCCGCCCGCTCTGAGTCATCAGCGGCGCGCCTGGTAAATTGTCTGCAGGTGATGAAGGCTATCAATGAGGCTTTCAGGCTGCCGGCGCCCATGGACTGTCCCTCGGCTGTTTACCAGCTCATGCTTCAGTGCTGGCTCCAGGACCGCTCGAAGAGGCCGCGTTTCGGGGACATTGTCAGCCTGCTGGACAAACTGCTGCGGAGTCCAGACTCCCTCAAGGCCATTGCCGACTTTGACCCACGGTAACCTTTATTCAAACAGAGCATTAAGTTAGGGAGCCCCAGACTTGATGCGGTGGCGGAGGAGGGGGGGGGAATAAAAAAAATCATTTGTGGCAACAATATGAGAGTTGTATCGAAAAAGTTAAGAAAAGTGCGTTATACTCCAGGGGCATGACTTTGAAGGGAAATCTTGTAGTCTAGATTCAAAGTGTATTTTTTTGTGACTCAGGTCCTGGAACTTTTCTGACACATCTCGCAAATATAATATGTGCACAAAATAGTAATTTATGACTATGAAGTGACTGTAGCGCCATAACTGGACATTTGGGGAAGCAAATCGAGCACACCTTCTCGAGGAACGGCGAGACGGAGGTCGACGCCAGCTCACGACAAGGTTTGTCGTTTGAAGGTTTGCTCCATTTGCTTACCCAGATGTCAAAATGGTTCGTAGGAATGGTATAAAACCCCACAAATGAGTATTCCGTGCATCCGTAATATCTATTAAGTCTTATTTATTTAAAATCCTTTATGGTACATTTGGACTTTTCACGTACATTTGATTTTTATTATTTCGCACGTGCAGTTCAGTTGTACAGTACAGGTAAATGTGCTTTTACGGACACAAACCAAAGCCTCTGTATTTATTTTTTTGTGACTGTATTTTAATGTTGGTCATTCTCTTGGTACTTGGACAGCTAAATATTTGTTGAGGTGGTACTTGGTGTGAAACGTTTGCTAACCACTGCTCCTGAACGTCATGAAAATCGTATTTTATTTGCTTATTGTCTGGACGGATATAATCACGGGGGATTGACTTGTCGGCGTCCCGCAGAGTTTCCATCCGCCTGCCCAGCGTCAGCGGCTCGGACGGCTCGCCCTTCCGGTCCGTGCCCGAGTGGCTGGAGTCCATCAAGATGAGCCAGTACAGCGACAACTTCAGCTGTGCCGGCATCGTCGGCATGGAGCAGGTCCTGCAGATGAAGAACGAGTAAGTGGGACGTTTGCTGACGCCACCTATCGGTTTGAGAATCTTCTTGTTATTATTATTTTTGGTTTGGCTCCATACATTATATTGCACAAGTGTGTTTTTCTCTTCCTGACTTTGTCCAAGTACTTTCTAGAATGGCGTCATTATCATCTTCAACCTCAGTCAAAACTTGTGATGGAAAAAGTAAGAATAAAATACGTGGCTTTTTTTTTTTTTTTGGAGGTCACGCCATTTTTTTTTTCCTCTCTTTCTCTCATCCCTTCATCCCTCCCTCTGCCCACACACTTTGCCCTGAGCGCCGCTTTGCGAACCCTCAAAAAGTCACTTTTGGCTGTTGAGGGCAAAATGCTTCTTGTGGCTTTTTTTTTTTTTTTTTTTTTTTTTTTTAAATGACGAGAACATTCTTGAAGAAATTGAAGGTGGACGAGGGGTTAAGTCTTATCTTCTCACATGTATGGGAACACTTAGGAGGCAATTGAATGAAATTGCCCAAACGTTTGGAGAAAAGGCTTAGTCAAGCACATCATATCTGCTTGTTTGGGACAATAATGAGGGCCAGAGCTTTTTCCAAGCGGGCGAGCAGCCAAAAGGAAGCCACAAGAGGAATCTTCCCTGCTGCCTGCTGCACGCCGTTCACATCTTAACTGGCTGTGATTTGGGAAGATTGCGAAGCAGATGACAAAGTCGTTTGAAGTGTCGGTGGCGGGGGAACGGTGCGATTGCGCTGCCCCATCTGCAAGCACTCTCGAGGCAACCGGCAGCCGAGCGTATCATTGTTAAATCATTAAAGCCGCTAATGACGGCTTTGACTAAAGTGTTGTCCTTTCATGATGTTACGTTGAACCCGCTCCACATGAATGGAGTGGAAGCGGGTGTTTAATGACTTTAAGGCGTGGGAGCGTGAAAAGTTTTGAAAGGTGGCCAGAGTGTAAATGCTGACATACTGTCATGTCTCTCTCTCTCTTGCTGTCGCAGGGACATTAAGAACATCGGGGTGAGGCTGCCTGGCCATTTGAAAAGAATTGCCTACAGCATTTTGGGCCTAAAGGACCAGACCAGCACTTTGAGCGTGTTCGCAGTGTGATCGCCGCCACAAAAAGGGGACTTGAAATCGAGCACTGAAGCGAAAAAGCCCTTTGGACTCCCAGTTGAGGTGGAGCGATACTGCACGAGCAAAAATCCATTCCCCCCCCCCCCCCAAAAAAAAAAAAAATCAATTCCTGTCCGCTCTTTCACGCTTGTATCAACAAGAGAGCGGAGCGAACATCAGCAAGCCGCGGCGGAAATGCACAAGTCGACTCAAGTACGCATTCCTGTTTAAACAAAGAAACACGACTCGTGGGAATGGCTTCGCGTGTGTAACCAGTGTGGAGCGAAAGGTAGAAGGTGTGGCGGCGAGAGAGCGAGGAGTCCAGCTTCCCGTTCGACGAGTGAGGACGAGCTCGAGCCGGCCCAAACCAAACTAAGCTATCGTCTTGGAAGCAAAAAAAGTCAGGCTTATGCATGAGGTACCCTGTAAATAATTGACTTTTTCTTTGTTTTTGGCTTGTCACCCAAACCACTGGGGATTCAAGAATTTCTAATGTAGCACTTCCTTTGAAAATATTGTGGTTTTGGTTTGTGTAGAAAGGACGGAAAATGTCCTATTTATGCTTTTTTAAAAAAAAAAAAAAAAGAAAAGTGATGGTGCGAATAAGGCACTCTATCTGATCTGCCGGTAATGAAGATGGAGTGGGGGAGCTTTGCCAGAATGCAACAACAAGAAGACAAAAAAGAAAAGAGATGTCGTGGTGGAGATGATTTCATACTCAATGATAGTTTCAACGTCTCGTCTATTTTTGTAAATGACACGCACATTCTCATGCTATTCCGGAGGGGATGGGGAACAAATGCTTTGACAATGAAGTGCGATGTTTAAAAAGTGCCTGCTTTGTTTTTCTTTTTTTAAATTGATGACTGCAAATTGTTGTTAGTGATGTACACCTTTCTTGACTTGAATTTTTCAAATGATCCTTTTGTAGATGATAAATCTAGCTTTGGAAAAGGGATTCTGTGTTACATTTTATATGATGTCGCGCGACAGATCATTTTGTACATTTTCCACTTTCTATCCAAAGTCATTTTAGCTGTCTCTCCAAAAATGATACTTCATCAAAGACTTAATGCCTTCATTTTTTTTCCCCTTAAAAATGTATTTAATAGTTTATTTATTTTGTACTTTTATTTATTCATCCTGATAAAACACTGAGCTTGGATTAGAATTGAAGGTGGCTCTGTCATTCAAAAAAAAAAAAAAAAAAACTTTTTTTTTTTAATTGCTGAAATATTCAAAGTTGCGTTTGCTTTCATGCATATGTCGAGCAATAAAGTCTTAAATCCTGATTTATTGGCACAATATGCTGTTGTGCTTTCTGTACGTGAACTTTGTGTTTGGAATATACAAATCGACACACGTGCGATATATACAATGAAAACTTTCCGTACGAAAGTTTTCAGACCCCTTTAAAATGTTCACCATTTCTTAAAATCATTTAAGTTCCTTGTTTTCCTCATTAAATGTACACACAGCACCCCATATTGACGGGGGGGAAAAAACAATTGACATTTTTGCAGCTATATTAAAATAAGTATTCCGATCCTGTGCTGTGACACTAATTTTAATTTAACTCGGGCGCTGTCCATTTCTTCTGCTCATCCTTGAGATGTTTCCACACCTTCATTGGGGTCCAGCTGTGTTTGATTCTACTGATTGGACTCGATGAGGAAAGCCACACCCCCCTGTTACGGCGGCGTCAAACGCAATATGTTTGGACCCCAAAGCAAGACAACAGAAGATGCATGTTTACAGACTTTATTCAACAAAGGGAGCACGCCGATGGGAAAAGATGACTATAAACAGAAAGTGATGTGACAGATGGCCAACGTGAAAAAACCATCTAGCGGACCGGTACTTAAATAAGGACGGTGGACGGAGAGCCACAGGAGGAGAACAAACTCTAACCTACACAAGGAAGAGAAACAAGAACAGAAAAACAGTAGTACTTACTAGAAAAACAACGGACGAAAAGAGCTACTGGCAGGGCAGTACAATTTTTCAGCATCTTCCTCCTGCGTCTTCCATGCTTAAATACACTGCTGATGACAAATCACCAACAGCTGCATCGCGAGAGACTCCGCCCACCGACCTGAACCCGGGGACTGCAACACAACCGAAAATTCCACACAGGAAACAAGCAAACAAAACAGAATATGACACTTACAGCTCACAGTGCATGTCAAAGGAACTGCCTGAAGAGCCCAGAGACAGAATTGTGGCTGGGCACAGATCTGGCCAAGCTTACAAAAAAAAAATTCTGCTGCACTTAAGGTTCCTAAGATCACAGTGGCCTCCATAATCCTGAAATGGAAGACGTTTGGGACGACCAGAACCCTTCCTAGAGCTGGCCGTCCGGCCAAACTGAGCAATCGGGGGAGAAGAGCCTCGGTGAGAGAGGTCAAGAAGAACCCAAAGGTCACTGTGGCTGAGCTCCAGAGATGCAGTCAGGGGAGGATCTGCAAGGAGGAATGGCAGAGGATCCCCAAATCCAGGTGGGAAAAAGCAAAAAGACTCATGGCTGTATGAGCTCAAAAGGGTGCTTCTACTAAACACTGAGCAAAGGGTCGGAATACGTTTTTCTTTTTTAATAAATCTGCAAAAATTTCAACAATTCCATTTGTTTCCTGTCAATATGGGGTGCTGTGTGTACATTAATGTGGGGAAAAAATGAACTTAAATGATTTTAGCAAATAGCTGCAATATAAAAAAGAGTGAACAATTTAAGGGGGTCTGAATACTTTCTGCACCCACTGTGTATATATATATATATATATATATATATATATATATATATAATCCTTTATTTGGACAGGCACTGTCAGTGAGGTATTGAAAAATGTATTTACGATTGTTGACTCCAATGGTACACGACTGTACGGTATCATTTGTAGAGAAGGTACTATACCTAATATTTTGGTGAGCTTATTTACATACACGAGAAGGAGACATATTGGAAAAAGCTCTGTAGTTCTGTTTACTACAAGCGCAGCAGTAATCAACATTGTTTATTTTGTGTCTGATGTTGAAGATTGGAGAACTACGGAAGCCCAGATATTCCCCAAAAAATAGGGGAAATAAAAATAATCATTATTAAAAACTGTTTAGTCAAGATGATAGATACTATCTTATAATTACAGTGAGATCTTAACTGATATTTATTAGTTATGTCCTATAATTTTGATTTAGTAGCTCATTATTATGACTTCGAATGTCAGTATTATGAGATAGCATTTCATTTTTATGACCCTTTCCTTTTGTGTTTTTATTTTTTTATAATTTATTTTTTTTAACATTCGCCGGCAAGCGGCGTCGACGACGCAACGCGAGCGAGCCCGTTGCCCAACTTTTCACAAGGTCGTCCGGTGCAATCGCGTCCGCTGTCACCTTCAAAAATGATTGATGCGCGTGGCAAAGCCTTCAAATGCATTCTTCAGATAAGACAAGGGGAACGTCAATGTTGAAGTATTGAATTCATCTGTAAGAAAGGAGCCTGGGAACAGGGATTTGTCACTAAGTCTCGAGCGAGTCTTTGTCCTTGACTTCCAGCTGGTTGTGTGTTCTCGCCCCCCCTCCGACCAATAGAAGGCCTCAAAATAGTCGCGGCTTTGTGTGGCAGCTCTAAACGGAGAAAGACATTTTCCATCCATTCTCTCTTTCCCCCCCCCCCAATGCGAGATGGAAAAAGAGGGGCAGAGCCACGGCGTTGCCGATCGGACTCATCGGTTTTATGCAAATCCGCACGTGAGCGTGTCCAAACCGAGCGCCGGTCCGCTCGTCAGCTCTAATGTGATTATCCTCGCGCCGCGGGGGGGCCTGAATGTGTGCAACTTTGTATCACGGCATTACTTTGACGACTGTACACAAGAGGCGTGCACGGCGAGCCAGAGCGGGGGCCGGTGGTGTCGGTGACGCTGGAGCCTCGCTCAGAGGTTTCCACCGGGTCGCATTAGCGTGTTTGGCCGTTGTGATGAAGGCGTGGGGACTCTCATCTCCCTGACCTCCGTCTCCAGGCCACGTGAGAAACAAGGGAAGCTACCGCTCTTCATAGACGACATCTTTCTCCTGTTTTATTTTATTTTATTTTTTTTCTTGAAGTCGTACTGCTTCCTCTTTGTCATGTGTTGAAAAAGGGAGAGGGAAAAAAAAATGGCAGCGCTGTGGAATTTACATCCTGGCTAACTTTAGCTTTGGGTTCTTGACCAGAAAACACATCCTCCAATTTCTGTCTATATTGGTCTCCCTGCGTCTTCCCTTATGGCGATTTTGCACATAATTCCCCTTCCGAGTTCCGCAGTGGGCCAGCTTGAAAATTGAACGCCCTGAACCGAGATCATATGAATTTCAAAAGCTCCTTTTTGAGACTCACTCATGCCAATCTCACTGACCGAAATGAATAATGACCTCGTCTCTCTCGCGCTATTATTATTATATTTTTTTTTGCACTCACTTTCGAGCACAATTGAAGCTACGTGATGAGTGACGAATCTGTGATGACATAAATACATATTGGCTTGTGATTAGCACACATGCATAACCAACTCGTATTTACACATATGGGCAATTTAGATTGAGGGGATAATTGCGACTAAACGTATATACATGCAGTGTATATGCTTTATTGACTTTCCGTGAAGTGCAAAGAAGCTAAGGTTCGCCAAACATTTTCTTTTCTATTCTCGGAAAAAAAAAAAAGAAGAAGATTAGAAGTACGACATTGTGATTGTTTTTATTTTAGCCAGCAGGATACGCGTCTCGCTCCTAACTAGGCAGATTTTCTTTCTTTACTTTTCAGTGGCCCCTCTTCATTTCCGCCTGTCTGCAAATGTTGTGGAGGCCATTAATCGTCCCGTGTGCAACATGCACCCCAGAAGGTAATTACGGTCATTAAAGCAATTAGGGAGCACATGGAGGGGAGGTTTTAGTTAGACCCCGAGGCTGCGCGCTCCTCCATCAGGAGGGCCGAGGTGGTCCGCACACAAAAAAATAAGAGAAGGGAAGAATTGGATGACGGCCCTTCCTGTCGGTATCGCCTTCGCCGACCTCGCCAGCTTCGTGACCAGAAGCATTAGCCAGCAGAAGTTCTTTCCCGCTCTCGCATCCTCTGAAGATTATTTTGGTGCTTCAGCAAATGGGAGGCGGCAGAGGGAGAAAAGCAGACTGCGGTTTTGCGGCATTTATACACAAATACACTCACGCACGCATCCCCACGCCCGTCATGTCATGTGAGCCTTAGCCTAATATTATGCTCTCATTGTGTCTGCCGCTGTGGGAGTCCTCGCAGATGCTTCACATGTACACGCGAGCCGCAGGAAGTCCCCCGCGCTTTTCCTCGCCATGTTGGGCGGCAAAACTGTCGTCCGTTTGCTCGGCCTTTTCGGGACTTTTCCCAGCATTCCCACTGTTGCCCTTGGCGCACGTGCGCAAAGAAAATAAAGAAGGAACAAGGAGCTGCTGTTACAGGTTGTCTTGCGAATGAAGTTCAAAATGAAAGCGGCGGTTTGAAGGCGAGATCATGTTCACGTTGAGGTCCAAGATAAAGTGTTTCGTCAAATGTTAATGCGGTCATCTTTGTTGTCAGGGTGGAAAGGTCAGTCAATGTCAAACCATAAAAGACAACTGAAGAACAGACAAAGTGTGTGTGTTTTTTTTAAAATGGCGACAATGTTAAGTGAAATCCAATGCGAGAGCTGTATGAAAACGTTTATTATTATGCTTGTGCAGTGGTGTCCGTTCTGCGTCGCACTGTGAGCGGTTTCCGATCTTTTCGGTTACCTCGTGTCAGTGTTGGGAAGATGACTTTGGAAATGTACTATGCGATAATTGTAAGTGCATTTGATTTTCTCAAGTTTAAATGGACAGTGGCCTCTAATAAAAGTGGATTAAAACCATAGATCGTTATTTTTGGAATTAACCATATTTGTTCTTTAAACAAAGAATAAAGTGTTAACAAAACATAATTTATAAAAATCTATTTGTTGCATTATATGTGTGCAGCACGTGGAAAGCCACCATACCATAACATGTTGACCTAATGACAAATGTGCACAATTGAATGATTTTGTAAATATCGCTCCGTATGACAACCCAGATAAGTGAATGTTTCACAAAAAGTCCAAAATTATAAAGATTAAACTATTCCAAACTCAATGTTCTTTTATGTGTGCAACGGTTTAGCTATACATTATGAGTCTAACCTTATCAAAATCTCAGACAAACTAATGGATTGAACCACAAAGTCATATGTCGGAAAAATGTCATATTTGAGACTTCGGGGAGATCTAGCGTTGTACTGTTTTTCCGATTTTTATTTTTTATTTTTGTGGTAGGTGAAAGGGGCGCCCAGGGACAAGACACTCGGGCTTCGGACGTGTCGTTCTTCTCTCGCTATATCCAGTAAGAAGTTGAGCGCTTTCGCTCCCACCGGCGGTTATCCGACCCAATTGCGACATGCAGTTAGCTTGCTAGCTAGCTACGCCTACATTCCGAAAATGCGTCTTCCCTTCGGATAATCCGATGGCTCGTTGACAGCCGTGAGAGAAGGCGGAAGCGTGAGGTCAATTTAGTTTGGAAAAAGTCCACCGTGACAGCGTGCGGACATGAGGTTCGCGGTGACGTGGCTACATTAGAGCGCCTTGTTGTTCCCCCCGAAACGGAAAGGGTAGGACACATTCCGCACCCAGAGGCTTTCACTTTTTTGGGCGGCTCAAACATTTAGGATTTAGGGCCTTTGAGGGTTGGACATCCATCCATCCATCCATTTTCTGAGCTGCTTCTCCTCACTAGGGTCGTGGCTGTGCTGGAGCCTATCCCAGCTGTCATCGGGTAGGAGGCGGGGTACACCCTGAACTAGTTGCCAGCCAATCGCAGGGCACATAGAACAAACAACCATCCGCACTCACATTCACACCTACGGGCAATTAATGCATGTTTTTGGGATGTGGGAGGAAACCGGAGTGCCCGGAGAAAACCCACGCAGGCACGGGGAGAACATGCAAACTCCACACAGGCGGGGCCGGGGATTGAACCCGGGTCCTCAGAACTGTGAGGCTGACGCTCTAATCAGTCGTCCACCGTGCCGCCAGGGTTGGACAATGGCTTGATTTAAAAAATAATAATAATAAATTTTTAAAAAATTAAATATTTGCAAGCCTTATTTTATAATTATATATCTATAATATATTCATATCGATTTTTTTATTTTTTTATTTTTTAATCAGTCAAATTTAGCAGGGTTGTTAACAACACTCTTCTCTGTGGTGTGTCAAATTGAGATGGTATTTTCACTTTACAGAGAATAAAAACAATTTTAATTCATTCCAAAATATTTGTAATGGATGCCTATTTACAAACTGAATATTTTATATATATATATCTACATATATATATATATAGATATATATATATGTTTATAGAGTGTGTGTGTGTTAGCCAGAGAAGCAACATACGCGCACGAAGAAGGTCGCAGCTGCATCGAACTGTGAACTTTAAAACTCTTTCTGAGGCAAACGTGCTAACCACTAATCCAGCTGCCGGGCAGGGAGACCACAAAGCATTTTTAAAAAGAATATATAGATATTTTTTATTTTTTTTTAATGGGATGACTAAACCAGAACAGGAAGAAAATGAAACAATGGTTAAAATGTTAACGTTCCAAATAAAAATCTTGTGGTTAACCGTGCCAATGTAACTTTTTGTCAACAGGGCATAATGGTTAAGAAATAACTACTACAGCATAACGATTTATTTTTCTTTTCTTTTTTCTTTTTTTTTAAAGGAGAGAAAAAAACAAACAAAACAAAAAAACTATTTTTCCAAACAGTGATGCCTCCCTCTGCTGGCCATGACAATTCTGTTTGTCGACACTCCACAAGAAGTATTCAAGAGTCGTTTTTATTATTGATTTTGTTTATTTTGTTTTTGCATTGTATAGATTACTGTCAACAAAATACAGTAAGTGTACACAGAATGCTGTACAATGAAAGTGGCTGGACGGTACAACTGCAATTCTGCCATCTTACCACAAGAGGTCAGACTGGCTCCAAAAAGTGTCGCTCATGAGTGTTGTCGATTTATTTCTTTTCAAGAAAATCACTAGAAGGTGGCAGCAGGGTGTTTTCTTTGGGTACTCTGGCTTTTCTTTGATCACTTGAAATTGTCCAAAGGTGTGAATGATTGTTTGTCCATCAGTGCCATGCGATTGGCTGACAACCAGTCCAGGGTGCGCCGGCCCTCGCCCAAAGTCTCGCCCAGCTCACCTGTGACCCTGAAGTCAAGTCAATACTATTTAGAAGGTTTCAGATCGAGTGAAAAGTAACTGCACTTTAGCCAGAAAATGGCAAAAAAATACATTTTTACATATTGTTTTTATAGCTAACGTGCAGTAAGAAATGATCACTTTTCTCTCTCTCTCAAAGAATGAATACATCATTTCCATATTTGAGTATTTTTTTGTTGAACAGGAAATGTTTCATGGCTCGAAATGACAAAAACACAAGAGCAGGAGAATTTTATTCACAAAACTGATAATATAGTATTATAATACATGAAAAGCATTAATGAATGAATGACTAGAATGGTGTGTGTGTCAATGTGGATAATTGTTTAAATCTTAATTTCAGTGCGGAAGGTCTGTGCGTGCTCATGTTTGGCCGGGTGTCGCCGCGCCCGAACCGTGAGCGTCCCCTCGGCGCCCAGAGATGACGTCACAGAGGTGGGGTCCACGTCCTCGGGCAGCTGACACTTGTGGGTGAATGTGTTCATCACCGAACCGTCCTGGGCCAACTGTCAATCAGACGAAAAGAACAGCGAAACATGCAATGCATTTGTGTCAGTGGATGAAACTGTAATTCACGCCCGTCGGGATTCCCAAATCTGAAAGTGTATATTTGGAATTTGAATTGGTCGGCCTTGGTGGCACCTTTTTGGCATTCTAGGGTGCTTTCCCATCGTCCTTATAGACCTGACTTACCTCTGCCAGGCAGAGTATTTTATTTGATTTTCACATTTGTATTTATTGTGCATTTTCCTCACTGTTTGTTTGTCGAATAGTATCAATAATTTTATTGGGAAGATTTATGCAAAATTCATGCAGTGCAGTCTAGTGTGGTGAGGAGTACGATGAGCGCTACATTGGAGAGACCACGCAGCCTTTACATAAACACACGGCGCAACATTGGAGACCAGAAAGATGATTTGAGTGTTTTGAGTTACGAGCCTGCTCACCGAGCAAATTCAACTTGTATCTTAAGGCATCACTGCACTGAGGCAAGCGTGACCGGGGAGGACATTCGGGTATTTACAATGGGAATGCGAGGACACGTGATCTGAACCAAACTGGCCCCGCTGAGTGGAAACCGAACTCGAAGTCACGTACGAGATTCCATACCTTTTCCGCACGGACTTCGATTTGGTTGTTGGACGTGGTGACGATGACGTCTTCCGGGGAGAAGTCTTGAACGTCCACTGTGAACTGGTACGAATCCCCGAGTGCTTTGATCTTCCCACTTCCACCTGCAAATGTCTAACGTTGTTAATGGGAGCAGCACAAAAGGATTTTCGCGAATGTCCTACAATTTTCTCACAACTTCAGCAGCGCTTCACATTGTTTTCATGAGTTGGATGTTCTGGGTCACCGTGATTGAGATTGCAGTTGGGACTTTTTGGACTTTGTGTGTGGATTACACAGTGTTGCATTTCTATTTGTTTTATTTATTCCTACTGTGCAAGGTGCCAGTTATTACTCATTGGCATGAGCTTAATTAGTACATTTCAGTCTGTACTTTTTTTTTTTACTTAAGTAAAGGAGTTGAATCAGTCCTTTTTTTTTTTTTTACAGAAGTATCTGTGCTACTTAAGTTCATAGTGTGAGTACTTTTGCCACCTCTTATTATAATACATTATTGTTTTAAATGTCATTGTCAGTCAGATTTTAGTGTGGTGAAAATGCCATAAGTAAAATTGGTTCACTTTTCATATTAGCAGACAAAGAACCAACAGTTTAACTTTCCTACTGACACATTTTATCTGCCGCGATTAGCTGGCGACCAGTTCAGGGTGAACCCCGCCTCTCGCCCGAAGATAGCTGGGGTAGTTTCCAGCACACCTGCGACCCTAGAGAGGACAAGTGCTACAGAAAATGGATGGATGGACGGATGGACATTTTATCTGCTGTATTATACAAGACTGTTATAATGCATAGGCGAGTCGAGCGGGCAGTGACAGCTGTTTGTCCTGGTGTGTGATTGTGACCTCAGTTGAGAACTATACACACACACACACACACACACGCACACACACACACACACACACACACAGCAACAATTGGCAGTCTGAGTGATATCAGATTGGATTTAACATATGCGGGTTAAGTATATTACACCTACTATGTCCGTGTGTGTGTGTGTGTGTATACCAGTAACCGAGCAACCATTTGTTCATGCCTCTTGTGCAGACATCATCCAGATAGTCTGGGTCTGAAGTCACACTGGCAGGCAGTCCAGCATTCTCCAGCTTGTGTGCGTGCGGGCGTGCGTGCGTGTCTGTTGTAGTGCACCCTAACCACTCCAGGATACCATTCATGGTTACCAAAACAATTGTGCTATGTCGAGCACACGAATTCCTGTGGAATTCCTTTAAACGTCATGTGTTTGTCCATACAGAACATTAACATGCACATCGAGAAGATATACACTTCACCAGTAATTGTCAAAACTAAACAATTATTTTATTGGATATCACTATAGATATCAATATACTCTTTTATAGTACCAATCAAATTAAGTAATTGTAGGCTAATGAGTCTGGTTAAGAAATACTTGTACATGTGAGCTGTATGTACTGTATGAACATGTCCAGATGTAAATAGTCAGTCCATCAGCTGCAAACATTCACTGCGATGGTACATAGAGTTGAGGGGAAGCAGATTTAATGGCATGCTAATTTTGCCCGCCTGGGGAAGCTCACTCCATTGTCTTTCCCTCAGTCGGTGATGTACAGTGAGTCTTCTACATAAACTGTACCAACCCTCACTGGAACGAAATCCGTCTTACTGCTGGCAGTGCGGACCAAAGTGTTTCACAAAAAAGAAAAAAAAAAAAACAGATCACAGCAATAGAACAGAAGTGAAAAGTTCCGTAATGCAATGCCAAAGCATTGATTTTGAAACTAATGTAATGTGCGGCCAACCATCTGGTCCTCGTCAGCACATGTGCAGCAGAGTTTTGCAGTAACTGCAGATTAGCAGTAGACTTTTTCGGATGACCCGGGAGCAAGGGCATTACAATAATCTAGACGACGAGATAAAGCATGCATCGGCACACCCGTGTTAGCTTGAGAGAGAAAGGTGCGAACTCTGGGTATGTTCTTAAAGTCCCGTCTTTTGGCTATTTTGACCTCCATAGAGTGACTCTCTAACATGAACTTAGGATAAAAGTGTCCATTTAATTAAAAAAAAAAAAATACCTTGGTTTTGTCATACAAGTGTCCAGAAAATCCCCTCTGACAGCTACTTCTGTTTGACCCATTTTGTATCCGATTTGTCCATATTTGGCTAAGACCGCCCCCTTTCCTCTGATTGGTTGCCTCTGTGTAGAAGACCCACTTTTGTGAGCACACGTTTGTTATGTTGACAGCGTTGGCTTGGGAGCGTAGAGGTAAGCAGAAATCTTCTTCGCTCGTGACGTAGATGAGCTCAAGAAATTTGAATGACCTGATTGCAGAAAACGTTTGGAACTGTGGAATTCGTGGACGATTTTATTTCATATTTCACATGTTTACAGAGGCACCATAGAGCCAATATTACTTCCCAAATACTGGAAAAAGTTGGTTTGGTAAAATATGACACCTTTAAAATGATAAAAACCTATCTTCATAAGGTTTTTAATATGTGAAATAAAATCAAGCTCAGAGTAAAAAATTACACCTAGGTTCTTTACATATATAAAAAGGTAGTGGACCTAAAATTGACCCTTGGGCACCCCACACTTAATTTAATGTGTTCCGGAGGAACACGTATCCATACTTATAAAGAAAAATTGATCTGTGAGATAAGAACTGAACCAGTTAGAAACAACACCAGCGAGATCGACCAGATTTCTGAGTCTATTTTATTAAATGTGGTAAACTACTCTATCAAATGCCGAGCTAAGGTCCAGTAACATCAAGACTGTGAGTTTTTGAGAGTGTGTATTACACATGATGTTATTGAAAACATTGAAAAGGGCTACCTCGGTACTGTTGTTCATCCTAAAACTAGGGGCTTAAACCACTGTTGTTTTGAAGGCAGTGGGGAACACAACCATCTGAAGACAGCAATTAGCAATGTCTAAAAAGCGGTTCCTCGAAGAATACATCAAATGTTTTTTTAAAAGCACTGCAAAGGTTCAGAGCCAATTCCCGGCTCTGAACCTTTGCAGTGCTCCTGAAATCAACAATTTTTGGAGAGGCTGGCCTGTCTCATGCAAACAATCACCACGCCCCCTTCGACTAACACAAGTACGGCTTTAGGTTACCATGACATTCGGGTGTAGCGTTCGCGATTGTCCTTGGTTTTTGAGATACGAGCCCTCATTCAGCCGAATTTTTGCTTTGACTTGCGAGTGCAAACTTGAGATACGAGCGCTTTATGGTGGCAGTAACTCAGTTCATCTCACTTCACAATAAGCATTTCAACATTTCATCAGAAAAGAGATGTTTCCAACTGTTTATGGTCAAACCAAGCATAGAATAAAGAGAATTACAAGTTGTGTATGTAAAACAACCACAGCTTTGCCGTGGGAACAACCGCTAGCTCAATGCTAACAAACTACAACCAAATGAATGGAAAATGCCATTGACATGCTAACTGTTAGCGTCGACAGTGGCAGTATTAGAACCCTTTAAGAAACGGATATGTTGGCGCATATAGTGGAACAGCACATAGAGACAGATAATATAAGATGACGCACAGAAAAATATTCTTCATCCTTCACAAAAAAACAACTGATATTACAGCAACTTACTAAGTAGTAGAACAGCAGAAGACGTAGGCTACAGTATTCTTCATTTGTCTGCATGACTGTGCTATATAATAGTGCCTTTCGATGGCCAAGGTGGGCACACCAGCAGGCGCAGCCCACCATTAGATCATGAGGCACAAACTGTTTAATGCTTTATGTTCCGTTTATTTTATCAGCCTGTTTTTATAAAGTAAAATATTATCGAGTGCGATTTTTCCTTGTTAGAAAAAAAATAAAAACAACAAATTTTCTCGGGAGACTGGAACGGATTACTGGCAACTCCATTCATTTCAATGGGAAAGACGATTTGAGATACGAGTGTTTTCAGTTAAGAGCATGGACATGTGAGGAATTAAACTCGTATCTCAAGACACCACTGTACTTGGGCTTTTTGAACCCCGAGTCAGAATTTTACTTTGGAAGAAAAGAAGCGACTGCAAATTTGAGCGACAGTAAACACACGGATTGTATTTTCATTCATGGAGGCAGCACTTCGCAAAGTCGCCCAATTACACTTTTCAATTTCGTTGTGCGCATCGGAAAAAAATGAAGCCCGTATCTCAGGCCAGCGTTGTTGTTTTATTGGTCAGATGACTATTAGATAGCTCTGTTGATCTCTGGTATTGTCTCGATCTCCTGCCTACACTATTTTCCTCTCTCTGACATCATTTCAGACATCAATACAAATGCTTTAAATTGTCTCTCACTTACTGGAAAAGCCCAAGGTGTTGCCCCCGGGCCTCATGAAGGGGCCAAAGTCCTCGGAAAACATCCCGTGACTCTTCTCCACGTATGGATTACTGGAGGAAGACGAGGACGACGTCTGATGGAAACTCCGCTCCGATCGGTAGGCAGAAGAGTTGCTGGCACTCATGGATGGCTGAGGTTGCCTGAGGCTGAGGCACAGTGAAAGGAGAAGGCAGAGAAAACTTGCTGCTTCTTCCTTCCGGAGGACGGCTCTTTCCAACTAAATGTAACAAAACAGAACTTTATTTCTTTTCATCGCTTCTCTTTACAGTTAATGGCAATTTGTGTTGGACGAGGTCACGGCCTCCATCCCCTTATAGTGTCACTCTTTAGCAGCCACTCCCCCTTATAAGCGGCGCTGGGCCTTGTGTGGACAGGAGGTGTGCACGTGTGTGATAATGGTCTATTTTTATCAGCACGCACCGAGCGACGGCAAGGCTCTGCGCGTGGAAATCGAGACAGCCGGTAAGCGAGGTCGTGTGTGTGCGTGTGAACAGTTGCCATTCCTGCCTCACCATCCCTGAAATAGATGATCTCTTCGCAGAGCTCACTCGCGCGCCATCACCCGACGACAGGGCTTTCCAACACTTGGTTCCCGAGCCACATGCAGTTCTGTGGCTGGTGCTGCTCGCAGTTCGTCGGTTTTCAACTTCAGCTTAACATCGTAACAAATCAACTAGCCAACCTAACATAGGGACCTTTTTTGTTTTATTTGTTTCATTAACAACCCAGACATGGGGTTAGAGCTATGTTTCTCAGACAAGATATATCACTACTTTCACGTTATGTAAAACCTTTCGGACATCTTCTGCAAATGGAAGGAACTAATAATGGGGACTATGGCCTGCTGATAATAGAAAAAAAAAAAACCTTGTCATTGAGGCCTCCCATAAACTTTCTTCTTATTAAAATCAATTCACCAGAAGTGTATGTGTACATGCGGCTAAGACTCTAGTTAACCTCTACTAACAACCCAGGCTAAACTTAGCTCCTCCCAGACTAACAAAGATCTAAGTCTCTCATTCAAGATGGATCACTTCAGCAGCACTTCCTTGCCACCAATTGCTACATTCCTATTAGCCATTGTGAAGGGGGAACCGCTAATAGGTGGCGGTCACAGTTTTTTAAATGACTTGATTGGATAAGAGGAACTCATTTTGTGGATGGACATTACAAGCTACTGTTGCTATGGTAGCGTGGACTTTCATTCGCTGTGGGCCTCGTTGCAATGACGTGTAATGTTCTGCTGATGCTTTACACTTGTCCAGTTCGCCACCCTTGCCTTACTGGAGCCTAGTTTTTATGCAAGAACAATGAATCAAATCATTAAGTAGGCTACATTCCTGTTAAACTACAGCACTCCCGTTAATCTCCCGAAAGCGATGACATTCTAGTTCTGCATTTAATGGAATCAATGACGTAGGCCAACAGAATTTCTAAAAATACTTTTACCCGTTCATCTCACTTGTGCCTTGGCAGAATTTGTGCAGTACACTGTATGTCCCGTAGGGCGATGGAATGATGCCACAGCAAGCAAGGAGCTGACACCACCGAGCAAAGTTAAGAGCCAAACAAAGATGGAAAGAATTCACTGGAAAACAAAGCTGTCCGGGTGTCCGGGACTTATCGGTGTCATGCTTTGTGTTTATTAATATCTGCGACTCATGACATCCAGCTGAAGGCATCCTAAACATTCAAATTCAATTGCATGATGTCTTTGTTGATATACAGTTTAACGTTCTGGTCAGTGGACTTCGATGCAGCGCCGTTTGCATTGTTGCTACGTTTATCACAAGGCAAATAACATCACGGGGAATGTCTTAAGAGCAGAACCTTCATCACACACATGACACTCTGAAGGTCTGACCTTGAGGAATTTCCTATTTTCGACCGCGATGTAGTTGGGGAACACTGTTTGATTTTAGGTATGGGAAAGTCCTCAAAGTGGCGATTTCTTTGATTGGAGAGAATACTAGCCACACAACACTTTGATGTCATTGTGCTAGTATCCCTACTGTAGTACCCAATGACTGTATGCCATTACACAATGCAGACAAGAAAATAACATAGGAGCAAGCAACAACAGAAATAACTGTAGTCATTGGATGGAAGGAAAGCTGAAATGGACAATGCATCATTGCCGGTAATAGACGAGGGACATAGACGAGATGCGTGAGTTGAAAGGATGAAAAGTAATAAACAGAAGAGGGCGAATGTGATCCAGTAATCCAGCCTGTCTCAGCAGTGGCATTGAATCTGGACTGTTCATTTGTTTGTGTACATTCCAAACAGACACGGCGTCGGTTTCAGCTGCTGTGTGTTACGTAAGGCTGCAGACAGACAAACATCCCAACACCGTAGATGGTGGACGCATGGAAGGTCTATTTTTTTTTCTTTTTTCACTATTCTAATTATAATTTATAAGCAATTATTTGATCATATAAAAAAGTTAGATGTATTTGTAAAATTGTAAAGGTTAGAACTAATAATGAAATTAATGGTCATTTTTTTTTACATTATTTTTAATCAATGCAATTAGTATTATTGTATATTGAATAACTACTTAAGAAAATAAATCATGTTAAATACATATGTACAATTAGAATAGATATTACATGAGTCTTCGTTATGTGAATGCTGGGGTTCCGGATTAAAGAGCGGAGCGGGCAGCACGTGGTCCACGGGCCGTAGTTTACTCACCCCTGGATCCAAACAAGTGATCAACATTTTCAATGTCCTCCAAAATTCCAAGCATTCATCTGGGCGGGAGCATGCGGCGCCCAGCCCTCTTGAAATTGCTTTGTCATCATCAGACCAGGAGAAAGTAACCGACGACATAATGACGCCACGGCATTCATTACGTGCGTAGACCCCGGAAGAGGTGGATTAAGTCGAGTGTTTCCATGGAAACCAGTTTTTGCACGTTTCTACCAGTGTGTGTGTGTGTGTGTGTGTGTGAGACTGATGCTCACATAGCTCAAATTTCTAAAATAGCGCAAGTGCTAATTGAAAGTGTGAAGGAGAGGTGGAATTGAGAAAAGTAAAACAGTAACTATATTCTATATATTCTATATATATTTTTTTAGTAAATCATTGTCTGGTAAAGTCATTTGAATAGCAGGCAGCAAAGCTTTAATCTGAGCCACTCTCCCAAGTGTGACTGCTTAATCATCTTAAAGCCCACCTGCACAATTCCGACCTCGAGCAACAGATCTTTGATCACATCCATTGCATCGCTCAGGTAAGTCTGCTCGGTTCGGGTTCGAGCGTCGGTGAGCATTCATTTATCATCGAACGACATTGTGTTTTTTTTTTTTTGCTCGTTAAATGAGTTAAGACAAACTTTTGAAGGCAGCATGAAGACACCGGAGGCGTCTCCTGAGAGTGGAAATGACGGAGGCAGTCGCAAGGCCGAAAGACGAGCCCGGCGCCAGACGCTCCGTCGTGGGACGCTGCTTCCTGCGCGTCCACGCAAACCACACATACGCTCCCGTGCGTTCGTCAAAGGTCTGACATTTCGCTCGGATCGTTGCAAACTCCGTCAGTGCGTAACAGGCGAGTCCGAGTGCAATTGACATTTACAATGCTGAGATCATGGAGGTCAAAGCTCTCGCAGCCTCTCCAAATATTCACACACTCTCCTTTATTCTCACCCACTTCCTGTCTTTTTGGCGACACGCGTCTTTCTTGACAATCACGCTATGTTTTTATGGTTTGATAAAAGTGATCGTTTAACATACTATATGTGGGGTCTTTTTTTTGTTTTTGCGATGGTCCATAAATTGTGGAACACAAAAATAAGAGAGTATGAATACAATCAAATGCAATTGTGTGGACGTGATTAACAAGAGTTCATTTTATTCACACAGGTTGTCTTTTGAAGCTGGCGTGTTGTCAGGAGCGAGTGTGCGGGGTGGAGTGGTTCATCTACGCTGCTCCCGGAATGTTAAGCGCCGTTCTTAGCTTTCTTATGGACCTGAGTGTAAGCAAGCTGCTGACGGGTACGTGAACTCGCAGAGATGAGGACATTATGTGCGGAGATTAGAAGGATACTGTACGTAAAATGAAGCACACAATCGACACCAATGTAAAAAAAAAAAAAACAACAACCAAAAAAAACAAGATTTACAAGTAATCCTCATTCACTCATTGTAGCATTGAAGAAAATGAGAGCAATACGCAAACATCTTTTTCACCTCGGCAAACCTTGATTCATAATCGTGATAATTATTGTGAGAAATCATTAACAGGATTAAGTGTCCTCGCATAAATGAATATCTTATATTATGAATAGTAACCCGTAAATAAAGGTACTTTGAACCTGCGCCTGAATCGGGAAGTAGCTCATTTTTGGGAAGTGTTTGGGAGATCACTTTGAAACGTACATTTGTTCAAATTCATCTCCGTTACTAATTGTAGATGTTTGTTTCCTGACATCAGGGTCCATTTGTGCATCTTTGCACCATGATGGGAAGCTACCTGAGTAGGCTGTGCTCGCTGCTACAAGCTCCAAAGGAGGTACTATCACAGAAGCCATGCAATCGTCTCACAAGAAGTAACAATACAACAATACAACAGTGGTCCAACATCCATCCATCCATCCATTTTCTGAACCGCTTCTCCTCACTAGGGTCGCGGGCGTGCTGGAGCCTATCCCAGCTATCAGCGGGCAGGAGGCGGGGTACACCCTGAACTGGTTGCCAGCCAATCGCAGGGCACACATAAACAAACAACCATTCGCACACACATTCACACCTACGGGCCATTTAGAGTTTTCAATTAACCTACCTTGCAAACCCACGCAGGCACGGGGAGAACATGCAAACTCCACACAGGAGGGGCCGGGGATTGAACCCAGGTCCTCAGAACTGTGAGGTTGACGCTCTATCCAGTCGCCCACCGTGCCGCGTGGTCCAACAATCATTCATCAATCTTAAAGGGCACATAATATTTTTGCTGGAGTGCATTTCCACCGATCAAGTGCTAAATTAAACAACCAAGTTATGTTTTAGTTGTCTGCGTGGTTCCCAACAGATGTGGAGGTACAAGGGCCCATTGACTGCTGCTTGCAACTTTGATATTCTCTCTCAAGCTGCTGAACCTTCCTCGAAGTCCCTTGGCGTCCCCCAGGGGAAACGTTCCACACAGTATCGTTGAATAGCGTTTGGAATGAATCGGTTCATTGTGCAATGCTTATATTGCAATAGTCAATAACTGCGCTGCTCTCTGCTCCCCTAAATGCACCGCTGGGCTAAATCAGGTTGTCTGAATCATGAATCGGAATCGGAATCAAGAGGCTGACCTTTGCCAAGGTCAGCAATGTTTGGTACTTTCAAATAAGGCTACACTGTGATTAGCTTGTTAACCAAAATGCAAACACTATGCTACTAACTGGAGGGCGTTATTAGTAGTAGTTTCTAGGCAGGACACGCCCCGCTGCAACATGATTGGCTCATGCTTCGCAGGAAGGGCAGGACGCATTGGCCCGCGCGGCCCCTCTGCGTAGCTTGACGCGCACGCGGCAAAAATTGCTGCTGCGCGTAGAATGCCGCGGAGATCATCTCTCGCGATTGGTCCGTTTTAGTCACATGCTGTGATGATGTAATCAGCGTTCCTCCCGGTTCAACATAGCACCTATGCCGCCGCCTTCTCGATCGATCTTGCACCATAATGAAACGCAGCGTCTGGTCATCTAGGTCTATTTGTTCTAGCAGACTCTGTTCCACGGTTGCCATTGTTGTTGCTTTGTTCCTTGTTACGGAAAGGAAAGTAAAAACGGCGACGGGAAACTCCACCCCGTGGCGTCCTAGCCAATACCCCCGACTTGGAGGTGAACTGCAGAACACTTTCAAAACAGCGCGCGTAGCTTGCGCTCGAGTATAACGGCAAGCAGCGTGACATCAGTGCGCTCACCGTCCGCGCGAGTATAAAGAAGCCTTAACGAGATGACCACTACTTCCCGTCCTTCTTCTCTGCGGCCTGCGGCACGTTGACCTTCCGCTTGTTGTCTGTGTGGAGTGGAGACGAAGGTATAGCAGGGTCAATGCACAGGTACTGTTGAAAAGGACAGAAGAGAAAAGTACAAACAAACTAAATAATACACTTCGGGCTCTATTTTTGTGTGAGCTAACACAGCCACCAATCGGAGCGGCTCCTCTCATTCCCTTTAAATGCGGTGCTATGTGTCTCGCACAGAGACGTCTGAGTGCGGCATTAAGGCCAGATAAACTTCAGCTTGTACAGTTGTTGATTGTTCCGCTCAACTTTAAGCTGCCTTAGTTTCACTTTCAATGAAGCCCAATTCTCTGCAACCCCGTAGCGCGCTGTTTCCGCCGTCTATCTTCTTTTTTTTTTTTTTGCACGATTTTCTCAAGACGCTTTTCGCAGCTAGGACCAACAGGACTCGCAGCCAGGACCAACAGGACTCTCTGTGGGTCTTATCGCTCAGCATCGGAATGTACTGGAGCGAAAATGAGCGGCTGACATTTTCATAGGACAATGAACCATTTAAAGACTACGCAACCTTTGAGGCGGCGGCGGTGTCTTCTTAAACCCGGCGCTGAAAGGATTTGCCGATCGGCAAATTTACATAGATGAAAAATGAATCGTACTGCCTCAAATTTGAGGGGCAAAATGTATGTGAGTCTTAAAAAAACAAACAAAAAAAACCCCCAAAACTGCCAATTTGAGTTTGTAAGACTTTTGTGTGTGTGTGTGTGTGTCACTTGACGAGATCTGAACAGTCGTCATCTTAATGCAACTCAAGCTTGGAATGCTACGACGTTATTCTCTCGATAGACCGAATTTCAACTGTGTTGTTGCTTTTCAGCAGTTGGAATCCATTCAAATGTGTTTTGGCGCACGACCTGAGAATTCAACCTGAACCATAAATGCTTAAGTTATTTTTCATTTTCACGTCATTTTTAGCCCAGTGCTTCTCACCCTGGAATGCCACTTTCCTATTGTTGCTCAGTCATGATCTACTTTTGGAGGAGTTAAGGACAATGAAGAAAAATTTAGTTTTCCAAAATAGCCGTCGGAAGCGTAGGTGCCGTATATCGTATTTGTATACTACTCATGAAACGTGAATATCACAATTGCACAACATCCCACCAATATCTTGCCGCTACTGTTTTCTTTTTAGGACATTAATGGTGGAAAAAGTTTTGAAATAATTTATCTTGGTCTCATTTTTTAAAATATTTTTTCATATATGGAGAAAAATTGCATTTGAACAGCGGTGTGTAGACTTTTTATATTAACTGTATATTTAACATTGGACGTCAAAAATGAGAGGGTGCTTTATTTCCCTACGTTAGCCATTTGGATCATTTTGTGCCTTTAGTTTATTAGTTAATACTGATTTTTGCTTCTTTTCTCTTTTTCCAGGGGCAGCTTTGGGTCGTTTGCTTGTAGAGGGAATTGTTTGCATGTCCTCCAGCACACAGGATTGGTCTTCTATGAATCCTGGGTGGTACGCACTTGCTGGAACGAAAAGGAAAAAGAGAAAAATGACAGTGTTTGGCATGTTAAAGTACATCCAAAATGGCCTTTGGTTGTTTGGGGTTTTAGTACAGCTAGTGGACTAATGCACCAAATTATTGCAGTATACACAACATATACTGTACAGCGATTCTGCGTTGTTGTTGTTGTGTTGAGGATAATGCGTCTCTCCTTTGACAGGCTTCTCTCCACGCAGGTGGGACACGTTTTGGGAGCCACATCGGCGCCGCTGCACAAAGCGGCTGGCCCGGAGGAGGTTGGACATGTTGTCGACAGCAGCAGCGAGACGCAAATCCCCGTGGTGGACTCGGTGGGCTGACACCCCAATGTGGAAAATAGTCGAATGTTTGGTTGAGTGTTAGTATAGATAGATACATAGATAGAAATATATACATACATACTTGGAAGTACAGTATGTACCAATTGCCTGGAAGCTGTGTAGCAGATCTTTTGTTTATTCTTTTTACACTAAGTGGAGTTAAAAATACCTATTGTTGGAACTTTTGTGTGTGTGTGTGTGTGTGGGTGTGTGTGTGTAGTGGACTAGGGCCTAGAGTGGAAGAATTGGAATTGGCCTAGTATGTCCAATAGTGGATATTATGTATATACTGTAGGTATAGTATGTTATATGAATCAGTGTGTTGGGGAAACAGCTCCTTTGGGGAGGATATAAACGGTGGTTTGCTCAGCGTTTCCTGTTTTTTTTTTTTTTTGCGTCAACTCTTCTTCACATCGATGTTCCATTCTCGCCCCCGAAGAGGTGCCAATGTTGCTGGGCTTTGTCACGCAACCAGAGCTGCACATGTTCCTGCGTCGATGCAGCGCTTCCCAGGTAAAACACACACACACACACACAGAGTCACTGTTGAACAGAAACAGTTCAAGAGCGACCTGAGGCAAATGAGCTGAATCGCACCAAAAAGCATTGATACTAAATTAAATTTAAAGGCACGCAGTTACTCACAAATGGCACGTGCGGTGCGTGGTAAAAGATGGTGTCCAAAAAGATAGGGACTGAACTGATATGGACAGTGCTGCTTAATACATCTCACCAAATGACAGCAATAAACACTGACTGTTTGGTAACTGTGAACGGTAACGTAATACAGTAAACCCCAAGGCCGGGCGCGCAAATACCGGGAAACTGCGACTAATTGACTAAAAATGTTTAGAATTGCTGTAATAATAGTTGAAACGGTAAGTTGACCACAAACTGTGATCCCCAAAAACAGTTTAATATCACTTCAAACTCATTTTGCAACATACAGATAATTTCATTCAAATAATGAAAAGAAAAAAAGAAAAAAAGCACTGTTTTCGCTCTGTGTCTTCCCCTAACAACCCAGGCTAAACTGTCAAAAAACGTGTAAACTGGTTCACGTTTGGTCCTTGTGCAGAGAGTGGAGCGACATCTGGACGAGGTGTGCAGCATTCAGCCGCCTTCTGCCCTTTTGTCTCCTCACACCATTCAGGAGGTGAGAAGGTTCTTATTGGTATTGTTGTATTTCTACGAATAAGTAATCAGCAACGGAGGCTCAAATCATTTCATGAAGCCAGTCAACCATGTAGAATAATTCCAAAACACCAGCAAATATTGATTTGATCGACGCTTTATGTCGACCATTGTTTCTCAACTGTTGTCACCTATTGTCAACAAGTCTCGACCCACATTTTGAAACACAACCACGTTCACGTTTACACAGATCGCCTTGTTAAGAAGCTGAGGATGAACATGATAACTGCATGCACAAAAATGAATATCATGACACCGATTTATTCTTTTTAACAAAGTGCAACATCAATGGTTTGTCTTCTTTTTAGCAAACAAAGGATGAAGACCAAAGCAACAGTAACAGTTTAACACTGTATTATTATGCTGAGATGTTTTTTTTTTTTTTTTATGTGAGAGGCCATTTAAATGCCACAGGAAGTTGCGTTTAGGACCCACAAGTAATAACATTTCGAACGCCGCCCACCACAGAATGCCCATATCGCCCGTCGCAGAAACCGAAATGTTCTTTTCAAAGCAAGGAACAAGTATGCGTCGGAAAAGTAACTTTAACCTTATGTGGAACATTAGCATAGGTTGGAACTTGAGGGGCAATCTTGGACCCTGACTGTATACCTGTTTTTGAACACTGTGCATTACTTTTTCATTTCCCAAACACGCTCTGTCAGCTGCTTACCAGAGTTGATTTCCCACATTTTAGCCATTTGAAAAGCATTGCAGGAGTGGATTGACAGTTTGCTTGCTTGCGTGATTGATTGAAGGAAAACTATTGTTTGTATTTGAAGAAAGAATCCCAATGTTTCTTGCAGGCTTTCAGCATCTTGAGCCTTGTTGGGGGTCAGACTGTTTTCATCACTGAAAGAGGAAGGCTGCTTGGGTGGGTCACATGGGCTGAGGTAACCTTGGCGCACGCTCGGGCTCAGTTGTCCTCTTGCCACATGGAAAAAGACACGTCTGTGCTTCCGTCCTCCAGATGAAGAGAATTTTAGAAGACTTGGCCAAAGAAATCTAAGGCGCTCTGAGGGGAAACATCCGCATGCCTGACCTATTCAATCATCTGCTTCAAATACGTCTAATGAGAACGATTAAACAAGATTAAAGAGCACTAACGGGGCGGCTCCGAATTCACCAAGCGAAGAGCCGTTGCTACGCTTGCACAGCACCGCTGTCAATACACTTGAATGAATATGAATGAATAATGAATACGCGATTAGTGTCGTCACTGTCTGAGTGCAAACACATGGTTTGGCTTCTCTGCAGTTTCACATTGCAACTCTGGCAGGCGATTACATGTCACCATGTGAGGACGAATAGTCCCCACTAATGGGTCGGGATGTTGCAAATAAGGCAAATGCGGGTCCCGGTTGAGAATCAACGCTATAAAAAAATGTACACTGAGTATAAAAGTCCAATTTAGCCAAGCCACGACAGGATACATTCGCAAATGTTTCACGTGAAGTTATTTTCAGTGACTGCTGGTGTTGAACCTTTTTTTTCTTTTTGCTTTCAAATGCAGGTACAGTGGTGGGTGCCTTGAGATACGAGTTTCATTTGTTCCTACGCTTGTATCTCAAATCATCTTCCCCAATGGAAAGAATGGAAATGCCATTAATTCGTTCCTCCGTCCCAATAAAACCCAGAAGAATATTTGTAATGTTTTTTTGTTGTTTTTTTTAATATGAAAAATAGCACTCTACAATATTGTACTTTATAAAAAATATGCAGTCAATGACAATCAAATACAATGTAAAGAAATTGGATGCCTTTTACCACTTTTGCTTCAATTCACTGGACATTGTGCTGCTCCTTCTGGTGTTAGCGGCGCGGCCACCGGGGAGCAGGATAATGCAGACATACAGATGGAGGGTTCTGCACATGACGCTGGTGTCAGCTTCCGAGTAAGCCGCAGTAGGACAGGTAACGCTCAATACAGTAGACTGGTAGAAAAATCCATTTATTTCAGTACTCAAACATTATATAGCTTCATTAAACACTTGGGGAAAAGACTTTTAAGAGAGAAAATTCCTGCCTAGTTTCCACATAGAAAATGCTCATCATTGTTTCTTGATTGTTTGTAATTTGCTGTAATCATCAATTCAAATTTACCAAGATGTACCTGTATTAGTCATTCTTTGAAGAGGATAAAGAGTATATGCCGGTGAGTATCAAATTGTCTGTCTCCATTGTGTTGTTACACCGTTTGTGTTCAAATATCCACGGCTTAACGGGTCAAACACTGATGTGATTCATTAGCCTGTCAATGGCATTTTGCATTGTTTGTTAGCATTAAGCTAAGTGGACTTTCCAAAGGCAAAGCTACAGAATATGGTTGTTTTCAACGCACAACGTGTAATTCTCTTCTGTTTAGTTTGACGGTAAACTTCGACTGCGATTGGCATTTAACAGCTTGAAGCCTCTTTTTTTTTTCTTTTTTTTTTTTTAAAGGATTGTTCACCACCTGTCAAACTGCTGCTTGTTGTGAAGTGAGGATCTCGTATCGCAAGGCACCGCCGCAGTTGCAATGCGAAGGTGTTTAATTATAAAACACATCATCCTCGGACGGCGAGCTGCTGTCTATGTGTCTCACGGCCGCCTCTGCGCTGACCGCACTGCGTTTGTCCTCGCTGGGAGAATTGCTCTCCCGCTGTCTAATGGAGGCCACCAGCGGAGGTCGGGGGGCGACCAGGCCGCCGAGCTGGCCGTCGCCGTGTGCCTGAGCGCGGAGGCCGTGCAGGTACTGGGGCACGCTGACGCTTCCGTCGTCCAGCAGGAAACAAGACAACAGGTGGCTCCTCGGTGCTCCTGAGACGGGATCGGTACAAGTACTAAAACACGTGAAAACAACAACTGCAGTCCAACACTTCTGATATATACTGACGCAAGTCATAATGTGACCTCATATGTTCGGAAAAAAGTCACATGATAGTCCAGTCGGAAAACCTCAGTTCAAATGAACTCTTGGTGTGTACTCTGTTTCTTCTTTGACTTTTTGCGATTTATTTGCTCCATTAATGCTCACCTTGCCGATGCACAACCTATTCGACTCGCCGTGACAACTACCTACTGACACTTTCCCCATTAGCGAAATCAGGCAGCAATGTGTACTATTTCAAATACATTTACACCCTAAGTTATAATCTTTCTTCCATCAAGTTGCATGAAGTTGCCTTCAAGTAGCGTTTCTCTTGACTTCCCTGCTTCCAATACGTGGACTGTATGCAGATGTTAGATTATTATTATTTATTTTTATTTTTTTTGGGGTTCAATAAGATTTCAGCAATCTAATCTGCCCAGACTGGTTCTTCAGCCAATCATTTTCCATTTTTCTGTCTTACATCTGTAGCAAGCATTATTATATTACATTTAATAAATCAGCATCTCCTTTGAGTTTTGAAAGTTTTGAGATAAATATTGATTTAGAACTGTGCCAGATGATGTACGAGGCTGTTATATTATGTTTTTGTAATCAGACTGACATCTTTCCATATGTTAGTATACCAACTGTTAGCATGTTAGCATTTGAGTTAATCTCCTTTAAAATGCTTCCTTACAACGGCAAAATGTAAAATCCTCTTGCTTTCTATACTCATACTGACAGATCAACTCATCTAAGCAATCTTAACCGTTTCCAAAATGTCGCCTTGAAGCTTTCGCAAATGCGACTTTCGAACTTGCAAGACTCAGCAGGCCCGTTCCAAAAGTTTGGCCTGCCACTGTATCTCAAGTACTGGTTGCTCATTGGCTGAGCAGATTCATTGTTTTGTCGAAAAATGACAAAAAATGACCATTAATGTCTAAGTTTATGTGACCCTGTCGCTGCATAATCGCCGCAGCTTCAAGCAACCTCTGTGGGGGCAGTGGAGCGGAATTCGATCGCCGATTGGCTCGCCATCACAGACAGAAGAGAGACTTTGGAAGCAGGCCGTGCCGCCGACAACCAACCTTGCAAGCTGGTCGAAGGTTGCTCGAAGCAGTCGTTCACGGGCCAAACACTCATGGCCGCCTCAGCCAAGGCAAACTGCTCTGCTACTCCTGCACACAAACACGTTGTTTTTCCATGTGAGTCATTGTCCCCGAGAGCCGTATTGATCGTACTTGCCTGAGAAGAAAAACAAGGGCCACAAGGTTTGTTTTGCTCAATTGACTTCCTTCTTCTGACTCACCGGCGGCAAAGCGAGCTTCCTTGATCTCATCTGTCATTTGGGAGTAAAATTGTTCATCTTCCTGGGGCCCCCAGCTTCCGCCTCCTCGAGCCCAGCCTCCGCTCCAGCCCCCGCCGCCTGGCCCGCCTCCCCAGCCCTTCCACTCGATCAGGTGAGCCACTCGCCCTTGAGCCATGGCCGTGGGCTTGGTGATGTGGTCCTTTATCGTAGCCACCAGACCTAAAGCGGGAGGGACGCATCTTGAGCAAGTGGATGACATAAAGATGTGTACAGGGAGGCTGGGGATAGATAATATGGAAGCGAAAGCCAGGAAAGATGAGGTCATGAAAAAGAATATGGCAAAAAAAAAATTTTTGCGGCCTTTCTAATTCTGCTGTCAGAGTAAGAACGGAGCAAAAGAACATGTTGATGAAAAGAGGAACGCAGCTGAGCTGAGACAAATAGATGACTATGCCGTACTTGAATGTTTATTCGTCCTCTTCGGTTTGGATATGGGGTTATGAGGTTAGTGTGCATATGTCCGCGTGCATATAAAACAGCACATAGGCGGCAAATAAAATGACTAGTGCCCATGGCTACTAATATAATTTCCCACGTCGGCCGGTTGACTCATGGTGAGGCGCAGCTTGTTGTTGTGGCTGTAAACGTGCGCATACGGTCTCACCTAACAGAGAGGACGTGGCCAGCTCGCCAATGTTGTAGTGGTCGCTTTTATCTGCTGCTCTGCCGTTTGACGGAGCCTGCTCATCCTGACGGACACAGACAGAACATCTTCATTACCGCATTTGGAAACAAACAAACAAACACGTTTCAGCTTGTTACATTTCTACATTTGCATGTCTGCGCGTCGAGCCGCTTTCACATCGCATTCCCTACAAATTGGAGCGTCCGGAACGTAACGGTAGAGTCCATATTTAGTCGTCTGTCCCTTTCAGATAGGACTCGCCGAAGCGTACGTTCACACAGCCGATGCAGCTTTGTGCATTTATCTTTGGGAGTACGTATCTGTGTCTCAGCAGCGGTTTTCCGTAATGAAGATGAACAGAACGATGTTGAGCAACGCACTACTAAAAATGATTTATTCTGGTAATATA
Source organism: Phyllopteryx taeniolatus (assembly GCF_024500385.1). Taxonomy (NCBI): domain Eukaryota; kingdom Metazoa; phylum Chordata; class Actinopteri; order Syngnathiformes; family Syngnathidae; genus Phyllopteryx; species Phyllopteryx taeniolatus. The sequence goes on from NC_084502.1 coordinate 1,699,642, forward strand.
TATAATAGATACAAATAAATAACTGTATCAGTACAATCAAATAAAAGGTTGGCCGTTGATGCAAACATAAGTGAAATGTATGGCTAGCTTCAGCTTACACCCTTTTGGCTTATCCTTGAATATTGTAAAAAAATAATAATAATAATACCCCCCCCCCCCAAAAATTAACTCAATTGCTCAATAATGATGTGTATGTGTATTTGATATTTCATCCGAAAGTGTCATATAACGTTACAACGCACTCAGTTCCCAGCTCCTCGGTGTGCCAAATTGAGAATAACGGGCCGCACCGATGACGTCTGTGCAGCATTCGCACCTCCGTGCTGACCAAAGGTGGATATTTCAAACGCTTGTGCTTTTCGCACCAAAGTGGCTGGGGTCAATATGGAGAAGGACACGGGATTGATTCCTCTGGCTTCTTTTCCATTCCCTTCAACATGTTTACAACATGGTGTGAGTAAAATCGATGTCAAGTGGCTACCTGTTTTTTCTCCCCCCCCCCCCCCTCACCACTTTAATTGACAGCTAAGGGCTATAAGGATAAAAGTATTGGGACACCTTGTCTGAAGACGTGGGATTGTTCTGTCATTGATTATTCAGTATTTTCCAGGAGCCATAGTTGATAAATGACCTTTGCAGATTTTTAAGTGTGATACAGGAGTGGACTGAACCTGCTCCATTATTTTTTTTATCAACAACGTACGTGGCATTATCAACAGAATAGAAACAAGAGTTCCTCCTGCCTGCAAACTCACGCTTACCTCACACTCGTTATAACCTGAGCAGACGGCTCATTAGCAACACCAAGGGCAACATTTGAGCTGTAGAAGGATAGATACAGTGGATAGGAAATGTCTACACATCCCTTTTCAAAAAAAATGGGATCAAGATAAGCCATTTTGTAACTCTTTCACCCAAAAATAAACACTTTTCGAGAGGGGAAATAGAAATAAACAACAGATAATTTGGTTGCACAAGTGTGCACACCCTCATAACTGGGGATGTGGCTGTGTTTAGAATGAACCAATCACATTCAAATTCACATTTGAAGTGCCACTGATCAACCCCAAATCAATTCTGTATGTTCTAGTAGGCTTTTCCTGACCATTTTTCAGTCTGAAGGTTTTTGTGCCAACATTGACTGGTATTTGTTCATGATTCCCTCCATTTTGACAGCCCCAAAGCGTGATGTTGCTGCCACCATGCTCGACGTAGCTTTGGTTCCTTCGGTGATGAGCCAAACATGCCTTTTGGAATTATGGCTTCTGGCCCAAAAATTAAAACCTTGGTTTCGTCGGACCATAACACCTTTCCACCCCCCCATGCATTTAGAAGATTTCAAGTGTTTTTTTGTTTTTGTTTGTTTGTTTCAAAATATTGAAACCAAGGTGAATTTTGAGCTGGAATTGGGGCTTTAGTCGAGGTGGAGGGAATTACGAACAGTTCAAAACACCATTCAGTGTAAGCACAAAATCTTTAGGCTTAGAGAGAAAAAAGAAAGTCAGGAAAAAGCCTACTAGAACATCTGAACTTTGGTGAGGTACAGCCACACCTCAGTTAAAAGACAGTGTGCACACTTGTACAATCAAATTATCCCTTTTTTTTTGTTACTTCCCCTCTAGAAAAGATGTGTATTTTTTCAAATGAGTTGTATAGGAAAAAGATCACATTAATGGTGTAAAAACTTTTGAAATGGTCTCCTTTTTTAACATGACAAAAAACCTGGGGTGTGTGGACTTTTTATATCCACTGTAAATACGAGGCGAAATTTAGCAGAATTAATTTGGCCTTTTCTGGCTTGAGAGCATCATACCTTGTGGAGGAAGCGGACATTTCGGACACGTAATAAAGAAGACTAACCTCCGGGGAAGGAGATTTGACTCACCTTGGCGGAGAGTGCAGGATGACCCTCGTGGAGCGCCGTCACGGGACAGTGGACATCTGTGGGTCAAGCACACACGCAGATGTCACACGTGTGCCGGCCGTGCGCTCGTGTTTCGTTTCTCGACACAGCTCATGGGGTTCGGAACTATTTGCTTCTTCTGATCAGGGCCACGGATCAAGCGTTCCCTTCGACTGGAGCCTCGTGCCAACTTGATTAAGGGAGTGAGGCTCATGAATGACGAAGGAAAATTACAATTAACATCCTTGAAAAGGTTACTGGAAAGACACACACACACACACTTGGGGTTTCCCCTGAGAGGTGGCGCAAGAAAATTGGCTGTTGCTATGGCAACGCTACAGCAACAGGAGGGGAGTGAGACCCTTTCATTTACTTAAGTCACAAGAGCAGGAACAAACTCTCAAACACACACACACGCACACACACAACTGTTTTATCTGTGTGTCTGCCATCCTCCCTTTCGGAATATTTTCAGCGTGCATCACAGATTCAGACGTCCAATGTCATCCTTAATGACGATGCCGCTTGATGACTTCAGCATCTCATTCCTCGCGAAGTTCTCCCAAGCAGGAAGGGCCCGAGTGAGCATTTGCACGTCAACCTCGCCGCACAGAATGCGAATGACGAGATGCGCTTTCGACGGGATTTGGTCTGGTTGTCCTTATCCTCACAAAGCACAACTACCCGCAGACTCACAAGGGAATAGTGGTGGGGGGGTTAGGGGAATGAGTGGAAATGAGTGGTGGTGTTTTTTTGTTTTTGAAATATAGAATAATTGTGTCTCACACTCATCATTTGGAGGACAGATTCAGGTCATGATTGCATTTTTATGCATTTGTGGAATTTTTAGGTTCTGACGCTGGATGTCTGCCATTGACATGTCAGCGGTGTCACTCACTCTTGCGAGGATAAAATAATCATAGAGCAACTTTCAGACTGGCTTTCACACGCGCGCGCAAGCACAAAGATATGCACACGCATGCATCTGGACACTGACCTTTGTGACTTTTACAGAGGGAGCAACCCATGATGCGTGGAAAGCCTGCAGGCGCTTATGTTGTGCCCATGATGGCTTGACGATGACGAGGGAGGGCAGCTTGCTCACCGGGAGGAAGAAAGAGACAGGGAGAGGTAGTGGGAGGGAGAGAGCAGAAAATGGGGAGAAAGTAGGAATGCATGTTTGGTGACGTCTCCAACAAATCCCCTCCCCTCTACATCTCTATTCTTCTCACAAGCATGGGGGTGGGGGGTCCAATCAGGGAATACAACAAAATGATTGCAAGCGACAAAGGATGTTTTATTTCCATGGTAATTATTTAAATTGGGTTCAAATGGAATTATTATGTATATTAGGCCTGTAGGCACGTGGTGAGTGTGTCTGCCTCATGGTCAGAGGTTGCGAGTTGGAATCAAGGTACTTCGGTTTCCACCCACGTTCCAAATAAAAACAACCACGCATGTTAATTTCGCTGCCGCTTGTAAATTGTCCGTACATGCGGTCCAGGGCGCAGCTCGCCAATCGCCCAAAGTCCGGTGTTAGCCAAAATGTTAGCGCTTGCTAACTTAATTTCGTTTGCTTTAAATATTTCAGTCGGGTGCCAATCTGTACATGTTACAGTAAATTCAAAAAAAAAAAAGTATATATTTAAGTCGCAAAGTAAAAATGTTCAACAATTTGCATTAAAAAACAAAAATGAACCAGTGACAGCTTTGTTATACTTTTTTTCCAAGTGTAGGCTACATCTTAGCAGCAGCTGGCCGGATCTTGCGTCATACTCAGAGAGCTCATTTTAGAGGTCAAAGATTACGCGACACACCACGACATTTCCCGTCGGCCCTTGTCATCTGCGACGTTGCGATGCTGTTAACCTGCAATTCCAATTTAAAATTGCAGCAAAACTAGCCACTCGTGAAAAGTCGCGTCGCATTCGGCCGTGTCACACGGTTCAGCGGCCTTACGAAAAGTGCATTGTTTTCTTGTTGCCGTTGTTTTTAGCATTAGCATTCACAGTCCACAGATGTCTTAAATGTCTTCTTCCGGCGAGAATTTGAAAGCACACCATTGACACCTACACGACTTGAATGGAACAGCAACTACTGTTTTTTTTATTTTATTTATTTTTTTGACCTAATAAAGCATTTTCAAGATGGCCTTTGCACAGTGCAGAACAGTGCTTCTCTTTGTTGAACACAGGCACATACAAATTTTACATTAGAACAATATTACAAAACATATATCCACTGAAATAAGGATGATCTCTTCTCAATTTACTTCAATTAAATTTACCCACTCAGAATGAACTCTGGGCCAATTATGTATCTGCTGAGTGATTTCTTCGCCTTTTCACGTGACAGATAATTTTCAAAATAATTGGAAAATTACAGTCATGCTAGATCCTAATTGACCTAATACAGGGAAATGTTTAGTCTGATTTGATGTCAGGCAACGAGGAAAAAGAAGTGCATGTGTCTTTTTAAAGTGTATGTAAACATCTGGTTTCAGCTGTATCTCCGAAAATGTAATTCGCATCTTCAGAAAACATGTTACGGATCACGAAACGTCATTTCTGACACCTAATGGTAAAGACAGCTTGGTATTACGACTTTGAAAAGTATTATTTTAGATTTTTTTTCTTTTCTTCCTTGAGAAGCAATTGTGACCTTTTGGTCACGGATTACAACCGCCAATAATTCAAAATGCTCACATCAATAAAATGTATTGATTTTCAAAAGGAAATTGAGTGGCCCACGTCTTTACCGCAATTGATCAAATTATATGAAAATGACCCGTACTGTATATACAAATATATTCTATTTTCTAAATAGACCTCTAACTTTTATTTGATATTTTATTTTCCGTCATTCATTTTCATGTTCTGTACATGTCATTTTTTTCTGTACACTCAGTTATTTTGAATCTTGCTATTTCCTTGTGGAATGTTACTTAAATTGCATTGCCAGATTTGGATTATTAAAAATTTTAAATTTAGTTTGAGCACTGCCAAGCGGTCAAAGAGCGCAATTGCAAGTTTTTTCCACTGCGCATGCTCATGGGAGAAAAAACCCCAACAAACATCCGACCGGTCCCTCTCAATCGATCAGCGAGAGGAAGATGGCGCTCAACCAAGTCAACAGCGCACGATCGATCACCGAAAATCTCGATCGGCTCTTTCACTAAGATACACTTTTGCTAGCAGCAGCCGGGCTCGAGGACACGTCGAGGAGCGAGCAAAAGAGCGATTCCGGGGGTAGGTCTTCATGAATAGCGCTCGGCTTGAAGGCGTTTAAGGGAAGAGCCAGCTTTGAAAACAACGAGCGACGGCGTCCGCCATCTTGTCATCCTGGCTAGGCATGCTAAGTTCATCCCCGATAACACGACCGCGACGATCATAGAGGAATTGTAATCGATTTGCAGCGGGTCAAAAGTGGCCGGAAGCGTTCATATTAGCATATCGCTATCACGGATGAAGTTGTTTTTTTTATTTTTTTTGTAATGCCAGAATGGAGTCTCTAAATCCTCAAGCAGCAAACGAACATTTAATTTATGTCTCGGATCATCAAGTGATCGTATTTAGCCGACCGTTTTGTAGAGAATTAATTATAAAAGCTGTCGTTTCATTTTAACCCAGTTTAGTGACACTATTGTTAGTAAACGTGCAAAGCACGTGTTTCACAGATATGGTCGGAATTAAAGTGGAAGTCCCGAATACTCATTAAGCCAGTTAAGTACTGACTTTTAAGTACAGCATATCTATAGCCTAACACTATTTACCAAAATAAGCCTTCTTTACTCTTGGGACTGTTTCCTTTTGACCAGCCTGATTGGTGCAAAGTACAATCAAATTTGTTTTTTAAAAATGATTTCTGATGTAAATAGTTTTTTCCTCTTCGCGAATAGAAAAAGAAAATTCCCAAAAAGAGCGAGATTTGCTTTATTTTCTCCTGATACCATAGAAAATGTGAAAAAAAAAAATTTCTTTTCATTACAGATAATGTGAAAAGAAGTACCTCCTGTTTTTGAAAATATATATACTCACCAACATGTATGTGGAGTTTCCATGTTATTTATGATACGGTGGGCATCTTATTGTTGAGGCATAAGTAGGGACCGTCCACACCCAAAAATTCTGAACTGAAGGATCCTTTTGTATCAAACCCTGCGATTGGCTGGCGACCAGTTCAGGGTGTGCCCCGCCTCTCGCCCGAGGTTGGCCGGGATCGGCTCCAGCGCGTCCGCGACCCTTGTGAGGATAGAGCGCTACGGAAAATGGATGGTCAGTTTCTTAGCGGTAATTAAAGTCTTGTGTCGCTACTTCGAAAAATAGTCACTTAAGTGGTCAGAAAAGTCGCTAAATATAGTGACCACGTTGCCTCGGCTTCTTTAAACAAGCTCCTCGCAGCCATGTTGTTAGTGTAAGCAGCGTGCATGAGCGGGGCAGGCTTTGAAATAAGGAAGGTTTTAAAAAGTGTCCTGACAAATAAACGAGGAAATGGATGCATCGCCCACTTATGCATTTGTACATTTTCCATCCATCCATTTTAGATACATGTCCTCGTTCGAGGCGACAGGTGGGGTAGACCCTACTGGCTGCCAGCCAATTGCAGTTTGTGCGTTTTGCATTTTGTGACAAAAAAAAAAACAATAAATAAATGACATGACCTTCTACTCATCAACTGTCCCAGAGTCTTCGTCAGCCTCCAAAAAGCCTCGAAGGGCAATGGAGTTCCCTTGGCACAGCGGGAAGGTCTTGGAGCAGCTCAACAACCAGCGCAAGCAGGGCTTGTTGTGTGACTGCACGTTTGTTGTGGATGGAGTGGACTTCAAGGCCCACAAATCTCTGCTGGCAGCCTGCAGCGCCTACTTCCGCACCCTCTTCCTGGACCAGAAGGACGTGGTGCATCTGGACATCAGCAATGCCGCAGGTTGTGACGAGCGCTGCATTCCGCTTTTCTGTGAATGCAGCCATTTGTGATGCTTTCCATCGCTGCAGGTTTGGCCCAGGTCCTGGAATTCATGTACACAGCCAAGTTGAGTTTGACTCCTGACAACGTGGAGGAGGTGATGGCTGTCGCCAGTTTCCTGCAAATGCAAGAGATTCTAAACGCTTGCGCCATCTACCAGTCGGGGGATGATCCAGCTCCGTGCCTCGGAGTCGTGGCGCTGGATGTTGCTGAAGGTGAGTGCAGTGTAGGATTGATGGCCGACAATTGATTAAACAAATGGTGTACTGTGGTACCTTGACTTAAGGGTGCCTCAACTTTTCTGGTTTCATTTTTTTACACAATGTACACACAGCACCGCATATTGACAAAAAAAAACGGAATTGTTGAAATTTGTGCTGATTTATTATAAAAGAAAAACTGAAATATCACACAGCCATATGTATTCAGACCCTTCGCTCAGTATTTAGTAGAAGCACCCTTTTGAGCTAATACAGCCATGAGTCTTTTTGGGAATGATGCAATAAGTTTTTCACACCTGGATTTGGGGATCCTCCTTGCAGATAATCTCCAGTTCTGTCAGGTTGGATGGTGAACGTTGGTGGGCAGCCATTTTCAGGTCTTTCCAGAGATGCTCGAGATGCTCAATTGGGTTTAAGTCAGGGCTCTGGCTGGGCCATTCAAGAGCAGTCACGGAGTTGTTCTGAAGCCACTCCTATGGTATTTTAGCTGTGTGCTAAGGGGCATTGTGTTGTTGCAAGGTGAACCTTCGGCCCGGTCTGAGGTTCTGAACACGCTGGAGAAGGTTTTCGTCCAGGAGATCCCTGTACTTGGCCGCATTCATCTTTCCTTCCTTTGCAACCGGTCACCCTGTCCCTGCAGCTGAAAAACACCCCCATGCTGCCACCACCATGCTTCACTGTTGGGACTCTATTGGACAGGTGATGAGCAGTGCCTGGTTTTCTCCACACATGCTGCTTAGAATTAAGGCCAACAATTTCTGGTGGACGACTGGTTAGAGCGTCAGCCTCACAGTTCTGAGGACCCCGGTTCAATCCCCGGCCCTGGCTGTGTGGATTTTGCATGTTCTCCCCGTGCCTGTGTGGATTTTCTCCGGGCACTCCGGTTTCCTCCCACATCCCAAAAACATGCATTAATTGGCGACTCTAAATTGCCCGTAGTTGTGAATGTGGGTGCGGATGGTTGTTTGTTTCTATGTGCCCTGCGATTGGCTGGCAACCAGTTCAGGGTGTACCCCGCCTCCTGCCCGATGACAGCTGGGATAGGCTCCAGCACGCCCGCGACCCTCGTGAGGAGAAGCGGCTCAGAAAATGGATGGATGGATTTTGAAATGGTGGTACAGTAATTTCTCCGAACAAACTCTTTAACAAATGGCTGCAATATAACGAGTGAAAAATTTAAGGGGGTCTGAAAACTTTCCGTACCCACTGCAGGTACAGTTGTGTTTTCTGCTTGCATTTCTGTTTTTTTTTTTTTTTTTGTGCTGGTATTTTGCCAGATGTCTTTTTTTCTAACCATGAGAAAGTGGGGGGAAAAAAGGTGAGTGGTGATGAGAACTGTATGATGCCCGTTGAATTAAAGCATGAAATCAGTGCGGCGGAAAAAAGCAAAGATTGAGTTCAGCAAAAAGTGGAAATTGTTTACATTCTGTTTTAACACTTACATCCTAGCTCTCAGCAATATTTTTCCGTAAATGTAACTTCTACTTCCACGGTTACCTGGATGACACCTAGCGCTACCTCTCCACGCTTCCTTCTTCCTCCCTTACTGACTGCTTCTCTGAACTCAAACACTGGTTCTCATCCAACTTTCTACAACTCAACAGTGATAAAAGCGAAATGTGTAAACATTTCAACAAATGTACATGGCTTTCACGTACATTATTATTTGTTTTGTTTCTCGGATAGGAGGAGAAAAAGCAGGTGACGGACAGCCGAGAGAGGACAGCGACAGTGACCTGGCGGAGGTGGCGTTCCGGGCAGAGCGGGGTCCTTCCACGTGCGCCGCAGAAAACAACGATAAGCTCACAGAAGATTACGGCCAAACCACACACGGCTCAGCGCAAACACAGAAGGTGGACGTTTCCGAGCCGAACCCCGCCCAAAGCTGTCCAGTTCTCGCACAACCCACCAAAAGCAGCGTTGCACAAAAGAGAGCGCTTGTGAAGAAGGAGGACGAGGAGGACGAGGAGGATTGTGACGCTGGACAGGATGCCGCATCCACTTTTCAGGATGATCCCTCTGATGTAGACTACACACCACGTAAGTTCATGATAAGAAAACGTGAGCTTCAACACTTTGGTTTGTTTTTGAGCAGCTGGAAATCTTCACATCCCCATATGATGTGTTCCAGGGATTGTATTGTGATGTTTTCTGTTTTTCCAGATGCACCGATCAAATCTGTCAACACCCCCATTTTTACCAGTTCTCGCGGTAGACGAATTAGGAAACCTCCTCGACGGAACTTCCTTCCTGGTAATCTCTGGTTGTTGTATTTATTTGCTTTATTGATGTCACTGCTTTTAAATGGACATTCGCTTGTCCAATGTATATTTGAGGCAAATTAAATTGCTGTTTTAAGGGCTTTCATCCTGGTGAAAATTTACGTTTGGTAGAAGCCGAAGGCATGACCCTCAAAATGTGGCTTTAATTTTAATGTAGTCATAACGCCTAAAGGGGAATTTCAATTCACTTTGCTGTATTTAGATTTTGTGAACCAGATCACACACGCAGGCATGCAAAGATGTCAGAGCATGAAATTTGGTAGACATGTCTATTTACTGTACATTGTAAACTGGGGGGAAAATAAATCTGGTTGAAAGTGTTATCATGATCTATCATCATTCTCTCTTGGCGGACTGTAAGACAATGAACCAGATGATGAAGGTATAAAAAGTGAACCTAAGAAGATCAGGCCAGGCCAGGAGGATGAATGCGAGGAGGTTGATGAAGACGACGCGACCACTGAGGCGCATTCGGACACCGGTCAGCTCGTGGGAGACGTACGCAACGACACAGAGGAGAAAGCAGTCCACGCCGCTGCGATCGGCAGCCGATCCGAGTCGAAGCCTTACAGCTCTGTGACGCACAAATGCGAGGTGAGAAATGTGCACGGCGGGCAGCACATTGGCGAGTGTTTTATCAAGTCTGGCTCAATGTCGTGAGGTCCAGGGCTCGAATCTCCACGCCGGGCCTCCTGTCTTTGCGAAAACATGCATGTTAGCTTAACTGGAGACTCGAAATAAATGTTTTCCTCCAACGACCGCATACGGAAAAATGGAATTTAAAACACATGCTAAAACCAATCAATCAAGCAATTATATATTGTTTATATATTGTAGTTATATTTTTAAAAAACTGTTACGTTGCAGCTTTCTATTGGCGATGTGACAAATAGTTAAGGATTTTGAAATGGCCCACTGCCCTGTGTCCCACTATTTCACAAAACAGAAAGTGGAGGAAACCATATTTAGATTTATTTGTTGTCTTTTTTTTGTTTTTTTTTCAATTATACACAGCAGTGCACAATGAAACAATGACATTTGGTTATGTCAGCTCTGCTACAACCATCTGAATAAATGAAACAACAACCAATGAAGTAAAATGGAGACAAAACAATGAAGGAGAAGTGACTAGTGGAAATCCAAACATTTTTGCTTCTTAATTGGTATTATCTTTAGTCACCAATATTAAGATAATTGTTTTGGTCAACATTTTTTTTTTTTTTTTTTTTTGTGAATTTGCTTATCTAGGAAAGCTCGATATAAAATCAGTGTATTATATTATTAGTAGTCGTAGTTTTCAGGGGTGTCAACCCCATGCGCAAGCCCCCCTCCCTGAAAACAACAACAACAAAAACAAAATATATGATGTGCACTTTTTTCAAGGACTGTGGGAAGAAATTCACGCACACTGGCAATTTCAAGAGACACATGCGCATTCACACGGGAGAGAAACCCTTCACCTGTCGAGACTGCAACAAGGCTTTCTCTGATGCGGCGGCTTGTAAAGCTCATGAGAAAACACACAGGTCAGAGCCACATGATACTTAATTCAACTTTTTTTTTTTTTTTTGGCTCAACTAATCACAGGCTACCTAGTATTAATGCCCCATTGTCTTCCCCTCGGCAGTCCCCTGAAGCCATACTGCTGCTCGATCTGCGGAAAGAGCTATCGTCAGATCAGCCTGCTCAACCTGCACCGCAAGCGGCACACCGGCGATGCGCGCTACAGCTGCGAGTCGTGCGAGAAGCTCTTCACCACGTCGGGGAACCTGAAGCGCCACCGGCTGGTGCACAGCGGCTTGAAGCCGTACCACTGCGAATACTGCGACAAGGCTTTCTCGGACCCCACCGCCAAGATGCGACACTTGGAGACGCACGACGCCAACAAGGGCAACAAGTGTCCGCACTGTGACAAACGCTTCAATCAGGTAATGACGATTTATACACCTGCAATCGGATTGCTTGGACACTGCTGTATAACATTCATTCAATCAAGATGTTACTTAACACATAGTATTGGGCGTGGTAACTACTTTTGTGGTCTTGTCTGTTTAGCCTGGAAATCTGAAGGCCCACTTAAAAATCCATATCGCAGATGGGCCGCTGAAGTGCAGAGAATGCGGCAAACAATTTACCACATCAGGTAAGGAAAATAACATCAGTACAGTCAGTGACGGAAATTGGCATGTGCAAATTGTGCCACCGCACAGGGCGCCACCTGAGGGGCATTTATTTAATGTATTCGTACAAATTAAATTGGATCGCAAGTTTTTTTCCTCACGGCACCATCTGCTGATTCTGATCAGCACTGCCCGACTAAAACTGCGACTAACAATTTTTCTCTAACATTAAAATCTATGGGCTTAATTAAAACATCTCTATGTATTCATAGACATAGATATATATTATATATTCAGGCAAATTGTTTTGTGTGTCAGGAAATCTGAAGCGTCACTCCCGGGTCCACAGTGGAGAGAAACCATACGTCTGTTCGCACTGCCAAAGAGCGTTCAGTGATCCGGGAGCTCTGCAGCGGCATGAACGCATCCACACAGGTACGTCGGTGACACCAAGTGCACAGAGATGGAAAAAGCACTGGTATTCAGTACTTATGTAAAATACCTGTGCAAAAATACAACTCTAGTATAAGTACTGAAGCCATTCCCTTACTTAAGTATTAGCACAAAAGTACGCACTTATAAATGAACTTCACTTCAGTAAAAAAGTCAAATGTAAATCGACATTGTTCTACCCAATAATAAAAGACATATAGTGCAATTTCTTATTGGCATGCTTTCTGACTGAAACTCGTCAAAAATGAGCAAATTATGGCTTTGAGTTTGGGTTTTTGACCTAATTTACTGCCAGCGAGTCAGACTTCAACAAGCTAGCTTGCTAAAAAACTAACATGGTTCATTCATTGCAGGCGCAGTTGAAAACTATCCATCCATCCATCCATTCTCTGAGCCGCTTCTCCTCACTAGGGTCGCGGGCGTGCTGGAGCCTATCCCAGCTGTCATCGGGCAGGAGGCGGGGTACACCCTGAACTGGTTGCCAGCCAATCGCAGGGCACATCGAAACAAACAACCATTCGCACTCACAGTCATGCCTACGGGCAATTTAGAGTCTCCAATTAATGCATGTTTTTGGGATGTGGGAGGAAACCGGAGTACCCGGAGAAAACCCACGCAGGCACGGGGAGAACATGCAAACTCCACACAGGCGGGGACGGGGATTGAACCCCGCACCTCAGAACTGTGAGGCTGACGCTCTAACCAGTCGTCCACCGTGCCGCCCAGTTGAAAACTAGAACCCAAAAATAATCTTACTTATGAAAGGTTGTTGCCAGTTCGGAGTTCCCTTGCTGGGATTGTACGACGTGTGTGCAATGGTACACAGCACAATGTGCAGGCATCCTTGTTATTATGGTTTCCGACCTGCCGTCCACAAACATGGAATGTGCTGGCACTTTTCTCCACTAGCTCAGCTACATGGAATGCGCCAACATTTTGCCCCCACTAGCTTAGCGTTGCCGTTGCCACGCGGCTCAAGGGGGATTTTCGTGTTTACGAAGTCTATGATCAATGCGCTTGACTCGCTTACTTCCGGTTTTTCGTCATCCTGCTTTTTAATTTGTCGTCGTCACTAACTTTACTTGAGCATTTATTTTTCTTGCAACTTTTTTACTTTACTTTTTAAACAAGTATCTGTACTTTCTACTCCTTAAAATTTTTAAATCAGCTTGCTACTTTTAAAACCTTTTAAAGTACAGATACCTAAAAAAAAAATCTACTCATGTAATGTAACGAAGTGCAAGTGCTTCGTTCCTTGTAAGTACAAGTACTTGGTTACTTCCCACCTCTGCAAGTGCAAGGCAAAACATTCTCAAAGTTCAGCCTGATTGAATGCCCACACGTGCCGCAACACTTATCCTGTCTCACAGGAGAGAAACCTTGCGTGTGTCCCACCTGTGGCAAAGCCTTCACCCAGGCCAGCTCCCTCATTGCGCACGTCCGCCAGCACACCGGAGAGAAACCCTACGTGTGTGATCGTTGTGGTAAAAGGTCAGTGACTGTCTACAGTGGTGCCTTGAGATACGAGCTTCATTTGTGCTGTGACCATTAATCTGTTCCAGCCTCCCCCCAAAAACCAAAAAAAAAAGGTTTTGTGTTTGTAATAAGGAAAACATAGCACTATAATATAGTACTTGTAAACCCTAACCATGTAAAGAATTAAACAGTTTGCGCATCGTGATTTAATACTGCAATCCAATGCATTGTGCTGCTCCTTCTGGTATGCTTCCCTTGGCCATAGGGAGGTAGGATAATACAGTCATGCAAATACAAACGAAGGAAGAATAGTACTCATACATTGTTTTTCAGATCACTCGTATCTCAAGGTTTTAATCGCGTTTAACTTACAAAGTGTCCAGTCATGGACTTGGCTTGGGATGTCCTGTAATTTTGGTCTTTCTCTGGCAGGTTTGTGCAGTCCAGTCAACTGGCCAATCACATTCGCCACCACGACAACGTGCGCCCTCACCAGTGTCAAATGTGTGAGAAGTCATTTGTCAACGTGGGCGACCTTTCCAAGCACATCATCGTTCACACAGGTAACACGTGTGCCAGCTTCCCTTTTTGACGTTTCGCTTGACTGTTGACTTGTCTTTAGGAGAGAAGCCCTTCCTATGTGACAAATGCGGCAGAGGTTTTAACCGCGTCGACAATCTACGCTCTCACATCAAGACCGTCCACCAGGGCAATGCTGGCATGAAGCGGCGGCGGCCCGGTGCCGGCAGCGACTCGGACGTGGAGAACGACAGCTGCGTTGAGGCATCCACCTCGGACGGCGAGATCAACATTGTAACCGTCACCGAAGACATTGTTACCCTTGCGACGGAAGCCCTGGCGGCCAGCGCTGTGGCTCAGCTAACAGGTCAGAGAATTGAGTGACGTCAGGCTTGATACGGTATGTACACTATCTCACAAAAGTCAGCACACTCATAAGTGGAAATGTCCAAATTGGGTCCAATTACCCATTTACACTCCTTAGTGTTATGTGACTTGTAAGTGCTACAAGGGCTTAGATGTCAATGGGGAGCAAGTGTATTAAATCTGGTGTAATTGGTCTCACGCTGTCACTGCAAGTTCAATATGGCATTTCATCGCAAAGAACTCTCTGAGGATCTGAAAAATTGCCATGCCAACGCATATTTACACATGATATGGCACGGAATTTGGTACTCAAGGTCCTAGATTACCCCAATAAATGGAGACTTTTGAAACATAAATAGAATATAGATTAAAATATGAAAATAAGATAAAATAAAAAAGATAGATACCTGGGAGGGGGGACGCTGATGTCAGGGCTACAGATCATTGTGTGTGTTTTACTGTGTAACAGCTTCCGGAAAGAAGCGGTTCCTCAGACTGGTGGTCCTACACTGAATGCTCTGTAGCCTTCTTCCTGAAGGGCGTGGGTGGATTTTTACTCTCCTTAACCCTTAAATTAAAGATCGCCTAGGCAATAAGAAGGTCCAGTAGCAACCTGTAAAGCTCTGGTGAACTCCATGGCCAAGAGTTTTAAGGCAGTGCTGGAAAAAAATGGATGCCACACATTATATTGACACTTTGGGCACAGTTTGGCCAGTTTCACTTTGGGGAGTACTCATTTTTGTTGCCAGCGGTGTCAACATTAATAGCTGTGTGTTGCGTTATTTTTGATTTATTTTAATTAGAACTATTGGAGTTTAGTTTGCTGACTGTCTACTTCTTGTGGACATCATGAATGAACTCTACCTGTATCACATTACTGCTACCATTACGAGTATGTGTAATTTGTGCAGTTTATAAACCAGTGCCCTCAGTGGACCGAATTTTATGGTTTGCAATAGTCTGCTGTGCGCAGATGTGACCAAGCAGTGAACTTTTATTTATTTTTTTACTTGTGGATTATCTCGTGCGGTTATATTCATTTCTGTTCCACGAAGTTGAGTGATCGTATTGCGATATTCGTGTGACTCGCCAACATTGCATCACACTAGCCAAGGTAACTTTCAAGTGGGACTTACCCATCAATCACATGGACAAACATTTATTCAAACCTTTGGTCAATGTCAGTCATCAGTAAACCTGAAAGCCAACGCTTGTTCATGTGTTTTCAGTGTTACCAGTGGATGCGTCCGTGTGTGCTGATGCAACCGAAGCTTTGAAAGCGGAAATTACCAAAGCAGTAGAGAAAGTGCAGGAAGCAGGTGAGCCTGAAAAGAAAAAAGTGCGTAAACTCTTACGAATGCACAGTGTGGGCTCGAGGCACCATGAAACAGAAAGAACTAAAATCTAGATCATGAAATAAATTGAATGCCCTCATGGTAATGGTATATATTGTGATAGAAACTGAAGTGGAAAAATTATAATGGAGGTGTTTTTGAATGGGTTATATCGATCTTAAGAAAAGCTATAACTAAATATGTGTGCGTGTGTGTTTGTGTGTGTGTGTGTGCGTGTGTGCGCACATCAAAAACAGCCATCCATCCATTTTCTGTACCGCTTATCCTCAAAGCTACGTAATTTTGTATTATGCTGATCTCAGAATTTAAATTCAGCACTCTACGGTGCAAACAAACACAATTAACATGCTGATATTAGTCATATTATATTATAGTAGTATAGTATTTAATATATATGAATGTACTTTAGACCTTCTTCATCTGAGGTAACGTACACGTTTGGTTTTCAGACGTGTGTGCTTGCCGTGCAGCTGTTATTGTCTCTCTATACAAGTTTCGTATTGTACTACCTCCCGTTTGTACTGTTCCAAGTTAGTTACTCTCATGAGATTTCTTTTTCATCCATCTAAGTCTGCCGTAGGTCCACTGGCGTAGTGTGACGTCAGCGGGAAGTACGTGACTAGCGACAGAGCTAACGTCTGTTTGCGACTGCAGGGGAAGTTAAGAAGCGTCATGCCACTGCCGACATTACCCCACCCTCGCTCATTTTCATCACTTACTCTCGGCGGTAACGTGTTCACAGCCAGGTTGCGGTGAAAATCCTACTGTACCATTAAAGCACTTAATCTCGTGTCTATTTGAAAAATTGCTTGTCCTTGTGATACACGTTTATTTACTGCAATGGAGGCAAATATCGATTACTACGCAAGCCGAAATTCCAGTCCCTTTCCGGCTTCTTTGCCCTCTCTTTCCTCTTCTCCCTCACCACTCTTGTTCTGCACTTCGCGGTCAAGAACGACTGGGGCTTTTTGATTTATTTATTTTTAGCGCAATTCGTCGGTGGTGTCCAAATCTATACATTTTACTGAGTATACTGTTTATAGCGCGCACGCCTATCAACAACAAAATGCGAGTTTAGAGGGTAACTCAACGCACTCACACTCAACACAAACTGAAATAATGATCCAGTCTCCTTTTACCTACTCAGAGCAGAATGAAAATGATATAATGGCTTCTTTTGGCATTCTTTTTGTTTTTAGACCCCAACACGGAGATACTTTACGCCTGTGATTCATGCGGTGATAAATTCCTGGATGCTAGTTCGCTAGCTCAGCATGTACGCATTCACACAGCCCAGGCCTTGGTCATGTTTCAAGCAGACTCGGACTTCTACCAGTACACCGCGGTCGCCGGCGCTGAGGGGGACAGCGCCGGAACGTGGCAACCCGTAGCCGAACAGGTGATCCAGGAAGGCGAGCTCATATTCCGTGGCCAAGATGGAGAAGGAAATGCGGAAGAGGAGACCATAGGGGAAGAAGGGCTGATTAATGGGAAGAAGGCGGAGGATGGACAGCTTGAAATGGTGGCTGAGCTCCAGACGGATCGAAAAGCTGAAGGAGAGCTAATTGTGTGCGAGGTTCAGGTGTAGTCATGCTCATTTTTAAAGGCTAGGCCCTGTAAAATGAAAATAAAAGGTTTTGTTAATTGGACACACCACAGAGAAGAGTATTGTTAGCAAGCCTGTCAAATTTCAGTGAATTAGAAAAAAAAAAAAACCTGCCGTCAAAATGATGAAAAATGGAGCCCACCTCTAAGTTGTCGGTCGCAGTGGGCGTGTCCGCTAAATGCACTGTAAACACCCCCCGCTCATTTTTCAGGGTCCGTACAGTATGTGCTCAAATGTCTGTAGTCAGCTGCAGGCTGAATAACATGCGCTGCTGTGTTTAATAAACGGTTCACTTTCCCTGATGTGTTTCTTATGCGGGGACCCGCACACACCGAGGGAGGCACTGTTGTATTAGGCGACCCCACTGCCAGTCTAGCGAGCTTGCTAACTCGTTAGCTTGCGGGCTGATAGTTAAGTTTCCGAGAAGGGTTTCTATTGTCTGGATCTGGCGCACGGAGAGGCTGTGAAGTATTGGACGAACCCAACTCTGGCCCGTGAGATCAGCAGGGGAGCCGTCTAATTGGCCATCGCTTTGCTCCGTGTGCATTTTTTTCAGGTTGTAGGCATTGTTTGATGGCTAACTGCACGCTGTAGCGGTAGAAATTGGCCAAGTTATTATTCCTAAGGAACTGGCAAATGCGCCGAATAGCCTCTGATGCAATGACGGCGCTTGGTACTTATAGTACTTATATAGTGGGGCAGGGCCAACTAATACCAGAAAGCCCAAGGGCGTACTCTGGCTTGTTTTTAATGAATGAAATGCTCAAAGAATAATAGCCACAATTCCATACTCAATTATTTTGTTCTTTTCATGTTTTCAGCACCTCAAACAAATTTAATGTATTCAGAAACAGAAACACGGAAATGACTTTACAGGGTCTTTAAAGCTCTTTTAGCAGTGCAAAAGATACTTTTCAACGTTCTCCACTGGATGCAACACTTTAAGAAGGAAAGGTTGCCATCAAGCCAGCGTTGGTAATGTGTATCAATCCAACACTGTACTTTACATAATCTGTTCATTTTTGTATTGTAATGATGGCTCGTGCGTTGTCCATTGAAAAAAAACAAGAAAAGTATGAATTGTTTTCCCCCCCATGGTACTCAGTTTTGGGTATTTTCTTAAAGAACAAAAGTGTATTATGTATTAAGTATTTTCCTAGAAATTCTTTTAGTATATAATATTTATTTTGTACACATATGTGGGGATTAAACATTAGGACTTTAACATTTTACGCTTTTAGGACAATTTAAATTTTACAGGTTTGCGTTGTCAAAGTCTGTAATGTTACTGCATCGGGGTGAAAATGAGATCCATTTAAAAAAAAAAAAAAAAGCTAGCCATTGTGTTACTTTTGTTCTCATCTTCGATTTCAGCCCATGGTTGAAGTCTGGATGAAGCGGGTACTTTGTGGCGTGTTTTATGTGAAGAATGGCGGCCATATTGCTGTTGGAAAAATATCACTGTTTATGTAATCCTCAAAAGTTGAATAAATATAACTTGTGTATGGCGAGTGATGGTGCTTCTGCATAATGATGGCTTCTTTCTTCCCCACATTTGACAGTTGCCTCGGCAAGTGCTCTTTTTAGCATCCTTCCCGGATTCCTCGGTTGTAAGGGTGAAACAACAGAAACAGAGCGGAAGTAGGCCACGACGCTGCTTTAATCCTATTGGTGGAAGCAAACTTTAAGGCGACGCGTTCCGCTCTCTGATTGGCTACTTCTCGGGGTCAAAGTGAAGCGCCGCAGGAACGCTGACGTCGACTTCCACCCACACAGCAGCGTAATGGCCGCGTCGATAGCAGTCATGCCGACAAACCGGGCCGCTTCTCGATTGCAGTCCAAAACACGGACAATTCAAAGGAGGCGCACACTTTTGGACATCGCTGTCGTTGTATCGCTTTCGTTAGCCTCCTTACTGCACTGCGCTGCGGCCGACGGTAAGACGCTGGTCCTGCTGGACAACACCCACATCAGAGACACCCATTCAATGTTCTTCCGCAGTCTGGCAGGTGAGCGTCAAACGTGTCATCTTATTGCATTCTTGTCTTCTGTCCTCCCTGTGTTAGACAAGCCAGCTAAAAATTGTGTTCGGAGAGTAGTTGGCTTTGGTTTGAGCTTCATGCTGTGCCAAACGCATGCTAATATTGGCCTGGCTTTGTCTGCCATAATTGACTCACTCTGGCCGATTTATGTGGTGGGCAGTATTAACAAGAATTTAACTTTTGGGCAGTTTTTTGGAGCTATCCACTTATTTTCCACTAATCTGTCTAGTGTTTAAAAGTGGACTACAGTATGTAGTGCATTCCTCAAGCAAAAGCAAACATAGTTGGCTACTCTGGCGCGCGCCATATACGTCATTTCTGTCGCTTAATTAAACCTACCGGATCAACGACAGCTTGTGGAACTGACGTAATAATTGTTGTGCCACAAAAGACGTGGTTTGTTATTGGACCATGTAGTCTATTTAATGTAATTGCTATTCAGCTTCCCTGGTACTGTATGTGATAGTGCGGTCTTTGTGGATGCTAGCCACTATTGACTGTTTTGGTACTGAATGTGACAGTGTAGACTGTTTAATGTAGTTGTTCTGTGACTGTGTAGACTGTTTAATATTGTTATGCGACCGTGTAGTGAGTTTGTTGACGTTTTCCTGCATTGACTTTTCAGATCGAGGCTTTGATCTTACATTCAAGACCGCCGATGACCCATCACTTTCTCTGATCAAATATGGCCAGTTCCTGTACGACCATCTCGTCATCTTTTCGCCATCAGTAGAAGGCACATGACTTGTTATTGTCTTACTTCATATTTCAGTGTCACATTTTGCTGTCTAAATTCCCAAAGCCTTCTCTCGGTCATCTGCAGAATTTGGAGGAAGTATCAATCTGGAGACCATTACATCATTCATTGATGGAGGAGGAAATGTTCTGGTTGCTGCCAGTTTTGATATCGGTCTGTTGATTTTTACCTGTTCTGGCTTAGGTTAAATGTGATTTTAAAATGTTCAAGGCTCATTGTTTCCCCTCTGTTAATCAGGTGACCCACTGAGGGAACTGGGTAGTGAGTGTGGCATAGAGTTTGACGAAGAAAGGACTGCCGTCATTGACCATCACAACTACGACAAGTCTGATCCGGGAGAGGTAATCAAATTGCACCAATGCCATGCCGCACTGTGCTTATTCACAAGTCACCTTTTTTTTTTGTTGTTGTCTCCAGCACACTCTGATTGTTGCTGACCCAGATAATTTGCTGAAAGCTCCAACCATCGTTGGAAAAGCCACCAATAAACCAGTGTTGTTTAAGGGTGTTGGGTAAGTAGGATGAAATTGAAAAGGGCCATCATTTTGGAGTTAAAGACACCAATGGACGTCACTTTACTGGCATCTACATGACCTGGTGGTTTCGATAGTGATGAATGTGGCTCACGTGCTACGTCTGTCTTTTTCAGCATGGTGGCTGACCCTGACAACCCTCTTGTTCTGGACGTCCTCACTGGCTCTTCGACGGCCTACTCCTTTTTTCCCGACAGACCCATTTCTCAGGTACAACAAAATATACTACATAAAAAGACGCACACCTTTTTTCTCACTGTCTGACATGAAATCGGACTAAACTGTTTCTGTTTTAGGCCAATTAGGATTACCAAAATCATTTCAATATGCTAATAGACAGAATAATAAGAGGATTTTGTTTTCATGCAATTTTTCATTACATTCTTCACATACAGTACTATGCCTTTAAACAATTTGGGAAAAACCCTGATGATGATTGTCATTTCTTTGGACGCTTCTGATAGGTTTGACATTTGAGTCAGACCCCTGTATCTGTGTTTGAACTTGGCACACCTGTAACACACTGCTTCTTTGTGTAACATCATGGGAAACTCAAAAGAAATCAGCCCAAATATCAGGAAGAGAATTTTGAACTTGCACAAGTCTGGTTCAACCTTGGGTGCTATTTCTAGATTGCTGAAGGTGCCATGTTCATTTGTTCAATTATACCCAAGTATAACACCATGGGAATGTCCAGCCATCACACCGCTCAGTAAGACGTGTCCCAGAGATAATGTTCTTTGATCCGAAATGTGGATATCAGCCCAGGAACAAAAGCAAAGCACCTTGTGAAGATGCTGGCTGAAGCTGGTCAGAGTGTGCCCTTAGCCAGACCTGTCTGTCCTGTGGTCTGACATAACTAAAATCGAACTGATTGGCCATAATGTTACGATTGGAGGAAAAAGAAGGAAGCTTGCAAGCCTGCAAACACAATCCCAACTGTGAAATACAGTGGTCAACATAATGGTGAGGGGTTGTTTTTGCCACAGGAGGGATTGGTGCACTTGACAAAATAGATGGCATCGTGAAGAAAGAACGTTATGTGGAAATACTGAAGCAATGTCTCAAGACTAGTCTCCAAGTTAAAGCTTGGGTGCAAACAGGTCTTCCAAATGGACAATACCCAAAACATACTGCCAAACTGGTTACAAAGCGGCTTAAGGATAACAGTCATGTTTGGAGTGATTATCGCAAAGCCGTGATCTTAGCCCTATTAAAAATGTATGGGTGCTCCTGAAAAGGCATGTGCAAGCAAGGCGGCCTACAAACTTGGCTCAGTTACACCATTCGTGTCAGGAGGAATGAATTTGTCCCAAATTCCTGCCAACGATTGAGAAGCTTGTGAGAGGATATCCAAAACATCATACACTTTAAAGGCAGTGGTACCAAATACTCATGAAATCTATGTAAACTTCGTACTTAAAAGAAAGTCATGAAAAATAGTCTAAAAACATGAATCTGTCATTTTATTGGCATTTAGCAAATGGGAATAATTGGGGCAATCCCAATTGACCTAAAACCTGAGGAAAAGTGTGTGTCTTTTTATATAGTTTATGCAAACTTCTGGTTTCAACTGTAATCCCATGCACTGCAGTTGTGTAGGGACCTTCTTAGTAGTTTCCTACACAAAATACTAGCTCGCAATTCTTGGTGTGCAAAAGTGGCAGAGTGCCTTGAACAGCGCTATACAAGTAGTATTCATTATTGTTTATTATATGAAGTGAATAAGAGTAATTTGTGCTGTTGTATTTTTTTTAATGTTATTTTATTTTTTCTTCCTTCCTTTCTACTTCTCTAGTACCCTCACGCAGTGGGCAAAAACACCCTGCTGATTGCTGGGCTACAAGCCAGAAACAATGCTAGAGTAGTTTTCAGCGGCTCACTGGACTTCTTTAGTGACGCCTTCTTCAACTCTGACGTGCAGAAAGCCGCACCTGGATCTCAGCTGTCAGTTCTTGCTCACTATAGTAATCCTTTTCGTTCCCGCTGTTTTAGAGCAAAGTACCGTTTTATTCTTTAGTCAAGCACAGTGCCATTGTGATCGTCTTGTTCCTCGTAGACACGAGCAGACGGGCAACAGGGAGCTGGCCGAGGCTCTTTCTCGCTGGGTTTTTAAAGAGGCCGGCGTCCTCAGGGTGGGCAAAGTTAGCCATCATCCCGTGGGAGAGAGCACTCCCCCTGCAGCATACACTGTCACTGACCTTGTGGTGAGTTTCCCAGCGGGCCACATCTAAATCTGTAAAGGGAACATAGTATTGAAATATAACTGTCAGCCCCCCCCCCCAAAAAAAAAGACTCAATTTGTTGTAATATGTATTTTAATGAGGAAAAATGCACTTCATAATATTGTACTTTATAAAAACATGCAGTATTATGCAACTCTTTCTGGTGTGCCTGCCTTGGCCACCTGGGGGGAGTATAAGACAGACACAGGTACACAGTGGACCCCCGCTATTCGCTGATTTAGGGACTGGGCCTGACGGCGAATAGCAAAAATCCACAGATAATTGCATTGGAAAAATAAGATCTTACAGAAGTGGAGATAAAGCACCACTAACTGTTTTGGGGTGGTTCCACTGAAAAAAACAAAACCAAAAAAATTCAAACAATTGGGAAATTAGTATGTGGGGGGTCCACTGTACTGTTCATTGAGCTATCGCCACAGCTTGAGGCAAGCTAAAAAAAAGTGTGAAGTGGCCGTAATTCTTGATCCTTTGCAATATTTTGACAAAAACGTGACAGTTATTTGGCATTGTTTTTTTTTTTTTTTTTTAACAACGTAATACATCTCCTTTGAATAGCAAATGTGTTGTCGACGCAGGAGTACAGCATTGTTATCGAGATGCTCTCCGAGGGCCAGTGGGTTCCTTTCGACGGCGACGATATTCAACTGGAGTTTGTGAGAATTGACCCCTTCGTCAGGACTTACCTCAAGAAAGCTGGTACTGTGTCCTTGCTGCTTGTATCTGCTTACAATCTTGACATACAGTCCAGCCAATGGAATGTTTTGATTCCTTCCAAGATGGGATATACAGCGTCCAGTTCAAGTTGCCCGACGTGTACGGAGTTTTCCAGTTCAAGGTGGACTACAACCGACTGGGATACACGCATCTATACTCTTCCACTCAGGCGGGTTCCTGTTTAAATTCTGCTCTGGTGACTTTTAAGGACATAGAATAAGTAATATTTGTCCCCTCCTATGATGTTTGTCACAACAGGTGTCAGTGCGTCCCCTGCAGCACACTCAATATGAGCGCTTCATCCCCTCGGCCTTCCCGTACTACGCCAGCGTCTTCTCCATGATGTCAGGACTCTTTATCTTCAGCGTGGTATTCTTGCACATGAAGGAGAAGGAGAAGTCTGACTAATTTGGAGCTAAAAGAGACAGAAATTGACACGATTGAACTTTCAAAGCGACTCGAAATTGAACCTGTTTGTGTTGGGGTACAAAGGCACTCAAGTAAGTGGCTGGTGGATGTTTTAATGCTGGTGTGTGGTCTTTATTTTCCACTTCAAGGCCTGTGAAAACTTTGAATTCTGTTAATGTTACTTTACACTTGGTTGTGAAAATATTTTCTGTAATTACGAACAAGCGACAACAGGAATAGGAGTTATTGACCCTTGTTTTACAATTTCTGTAGTAACCACATGCACTGAACAAAAAGATGCCAACTGCTAATTTGTCTGAAGACTTTTTAAACAATAAAATATTGACATTCCACATGGAATTGTATGACCAAGTTTGGATTTGTCTGATTTTGCAACATGCCAGCACAATGTCAGCAAATATTGTCAAGACCAGTATTTTTAGGAAATATGGACTTCATTTCAAAACAAATACTTTTTAATATTAGGAATATTTAGTTGTATGGTGGCATTTTGGGTGAAATTTCAGGACAAAGTGATAGAAGTGGACATTCTTGGAATGAATTGTTGGATTCATGGATCAAGCACGGTTGCAAATTTTGCTGTTCAGCTTCTTGTTGGAAAACGGTATGTTGTGCAGAAAGTAGCAAAGCATTGAACACTTAGACGTGTGTTCAAAAGTTTTAGAGATGGTCAAATTAACTTCACCCATAAAGGGTATAGAATCAGCCCAAAACTAGGTCAGAGGAGTAAGGTGGGTTGCTCCCGTATGGTGATGTTCTTCCCCGCCAGGAACTGTTGGATGTTCAGGGCATTGTGAGCATGACTGTTGTCATGGTGAAGCAGCTGTCGCGCACTGAACGAAGCAACCGCTACAGGATCTCTTTGCAGATGTACTGATTGATCGTCTTGAAGTAGAAAACTGGTATTTTATGTTTTGAAATATTTAATTTGGTACACCTGTCCCACAACCCCTAATCTTGTAAAACAGGTGCGCTTGGGAGGAAATAATGATGCAGGTGAGTCATTTAAGTATGTTAACACTAGGACAAGTTTAAAATGCCATCTCAAAGCAAAATGTGGTTTTGTGTGTAGTGTATTTAATCCAAATTCAAGTGTGATTAATCTGGTTAACAAAAGTACTCGACTGACAGGCCGAGTTAAAACTAAAAACATTTCTGACATATCGTGAACCTGATTGCCCGAGTCATTTTTGAAAGTTTTCGGTAAACAAAAAGCGAGATGCATTCAACAGACAAGCGTTGCTTCGATTAAACCTTTGCGTTGCGGATTACCAAGCCCTGCATGACTCAAAATACAAAAGCTGGGCCAGGTTTTTTTTTTTTTTTTTTTTTAATAAAATACTTTTAACCCCTTTTTCTTTTTAAAGTTAATTACGGCACTAATGCATTGTCTTGTTTCCGTACAAAAAACCCGAATCCCTTGGTTTTGAATGACTAAATAAAATATTTTTTTTGTATCTAGAATTTTGCAAGAATAATTAATAAATGTATAATCAAGACTTCCGGTTTGTTGCCATGATTCTCATGTATGTTTTCAAAGACTGAGTTAACGTCGCGTTTCCTGTGACGTGACTCTGAATGAAATTGCTAGGCTAATGGCTAGCTGTGTAGCGCATTCACTTAGTACAAGTTCGCCGTTGGTGACTAGAAAATAAATTGGACAATATACGTAAAGTAACAGCAAGAGACGTGCTAACTAGTGCCATTTAGCGACATTGTGCTAAAGATGCGGTTACTACTTCTCCGTGGTTTCTTCTAGCTGCCTTCAATGTCTTAAGTGGCTAACTATCGCGGGACGAAATCAACATTGTTAAGCTCGTCGCCGTTCAATTGTAACACAAAAGTTAAATGTGTTTATCGACTGTATTGTAAATGTGTGGACAAAGCGGGCTACGGCGCTGTTAGCTTTAGCAATACTAGCAGTGGACGAGGCAGTCGGAGTCAGCTGACTGGTTTCGGTGAGCTGCTGCTGCTGCTTTTGCCGCTCGCCATGGATCAGCTCAAAGTCAAGGACCGCATTCTGGAAAACATCTCCTTCTCCGTCAAGAAGGTACTTGCATTTTGCGTGCGCTAACGTTTGGTCAGTGTGCAACCTGGGAAACGGTCTCGACCCCGAAATTGGCTCACGTTTACCCCTGGCCGACTTTCAACAACAATAGCTAGACGTCATGTTGTCATAAGTTGCGACGACCGCATCGGGCCACTGCGGCATACAGCATGGGGCCGGACAGGGCGCCTGCCACATATTTGCTTCATCGTAAATATTGAATATTCTACGTTTCTTGCTTCGCCATGTCCTATAATGTGTGGAAACAGTCATTCGACACACCCCAAGCACCGTTGACGTCATCCATCCATCCATTCCTTCATCTGTTCTCTGCACCGCTGAAGCCCAAAAGAGCAGCACAATCTTAGATAATGCACCATGTCATAAACATTGTTCCAGTTTGCCTTTATGAAGGTTGAATTTCTGACAATATTGGTAAAACAGGTGTGTATGCCCAGTGACCAAAACAACAGCACCGTTGCTTTAGAAAGCTTGCACAATGTGTTCTTTCCAAGTTGTTGTCATTCTTCCTCAAATGTGGTCAATCTTCAGCCTGCTTGCCCTTTTCACAACTGCTAACGTGTTGGCAACAATCACTTTGAAAGGTAATATAGTTATCCTCGTGATTGTACTGTCTTTACTCCTTGTACACATGACACACTTTTAGCCTTCGACCATATTTATTTATATCATTTTAATGCTACATGCCGCTATCAAAAGCACGTGATCTTACATTATAGCCTAGTTCTTTTAATGTAAGTGAATCACGTAACCCCTCAATCTAACAGCAAAGTCTTTGTTCAACAGTGCTGACTGAGTCTAACAGACTTTCCCACCACATATCTTTAGTTCTGTCACATATTTGACTTTCACTTTGGTCTTCACAAGGAGATTGAGGTCAAATGGTCAACTTCCACCGCTTGGCTCTAACTTTTTTCCGAGCTTGTGATGTTATTTTGTTGAACTGGAGTCGCAATGTTTGGCTAAACATTGGGGATTAGTTGGGAAACAACAATTTCAGAGACTGGTTAGGCCACAAATGCCTTTCATTCTTCCGTTTCCGGTACAAATTACGTTCATGGTCTTGTGTGATATAAATTAGGTTCGTGGCTTGTGTGTCACAGTTTGTTCCACCATTTCTATTCTGTCCCAGAGAAAAAGTTGCACTAAACCCCCCCCCCCCCCCCCAAAAAAAAAGTCTGGACTAAAACCTAACTCAAAGTCATCATTTAGTTGTTCAGTTCCGTTAGCTCAGCTGTATCTCTTTGTAGAATGTTCGGTAAATATGAAAACAAGTTGTCCTTTATCTTCATGTGAAAAAGAATACTCCCGTACTGTCAATCCCAAATCTAATGAGCCGTCATCAGTGACAAGTTGTGTTTCCGCAGTTGCAAAGTTACTTTGCGGCATGTGAAGATGAGACTCCAGCCATCCGGAACCACGACCGGGTTTTGCAGCGGCTCTGCGAGCACCTAGACCACGCACTACTGTACGGGTAAGAAAGTTGTCATATTTCTATCAAGTTGCGATGGGAATGCCTCAAATGAACATTGCAAATCTCGTACTGTATCACCTGTCCACCAATGTGTCCCAAAATATTTGTCCGTGATGTTTTCTCCACTGCAGGCTGCAGGATATCTCGTCAGGCTACTGGGTTCTTGTCCTTCACTTCACAAGGAGAGAGGCTGTCCGGCAGATAGACGAGCTTCAGCACATAGCAACGAACCTCGGTCGAAGTGAGTCTTACTTGCGCACTCGTGTGCACGCCAATGACCCTTATGCTGACTGTGCTCCCAGGTCGTGCTTGGTTATACCTGGCGTTGAGCGAGAGCTCTTTAGAAAGCTACCTACGCCTCTTCCAAGAGAACCAAGGACTACTACAGAAGTATTACTTCAAGTAAGTGATTTAAAACCCTTGAGGCATCCAAGGGACGTTTTGTGCCGAGTTGTTTTTCAAGCCGCACTGGCAGTGTTGAATGTGAATGACAGTGAATATTCATTTCTTAAAACATTTTACAATTGTCATGTGTTTCTTAAATTACCATTAAATAGTAAAAAGAGTCAAAAATGCCATTGATCGCACATTTATCTGAACATAAACTAGTGCAGTCTTTTTTTATTTAAGATGTCAATTTGGACTACAGTGAATTTATCGCGGCGGAAACGTTCCAGATCCACCCGCAATAAGTGGAACGCTGTGTTTCTAGAGCAACCATTTATATAGGTTGACTACTCTCACATGCTTTAAACACATTCAAACGTATTAAGACACACTTAAACTTACTGAAACACACATTTCAAGTGCATTGTAATTGTATTTGAACATAAAAAACAAAAACAAATTGCAAGCAGAATATTGTGTAAAAATTTTTGTAGGTATTGCAGTGTCTGTGTACATAAATGTTTCTTTAAGAGGTGGGGACTTCTGGGGCGACATTGGCGAGTCTGCGTGTGAGTGTCCTGTTGTGAGTTATGGCCCACAGCAGCTCCTGTGTTCAATAAAAATGCTTGAGCAATTGTTGCTTTCCTTTCCCATATGTGAGGGCATTACAGTCAGTATTCTGTACATCCCCCCCCCCCCCAAAAAAAAAATCAATTGCTTAAAAAAAAGGCAACATAGCGAGGGAACACTGTAGAGACTTTCAAATTGTGTCCACCAGAGAGCGCTACCTTTTCCCATTTAAAACATGCAGCAAAATGTCCCACCTTTTACGGTTTTATGCAAAGGTGCCTCATTATTGAAAGAAGTGCGTCGCTGTTGATGTTGGACAAGGGTGTGTATGTTAAATGAATGTTTGTGTGATTCTTGGGTCCAACTTCGTAAGTCTTCGACTCCTACGTTGTCTGATTTAATAACAAGAAAGGACTGAAGAAGTTACAGTGCATTCAAATGTTGTGATGACTGATAACAGGCACAATCAGTATTTTTGTTGTTGTAGGAATGCGTTGGTGTGCAGTCACGACCACCTGACGCTCTTCCTCACACTGGTGGCCGGATTGGAGTTCATTCGTTTTGATCTGGAGCTGGTCCGCATTTCTTTCACGCGATTCCTTTCCGAATGAACACGTGACGCGTCTCTAACCCGCCCGTTTGACGCTGCAGGACGTGCCCTATTTGGACGTGGCCGCCTACATGCCCGAGTACTACAAACCGCGCAACCTGTTGGACTTCGAGGAAAGGCTCCCGAGCTCGGACAGTTTGTCCCTGCACTCCTTTACCTCCCTGACCTCCACCAACCTGGAGTGGGACGACAGTGCAATCGCCCCCTCAAGTGAAGGTGAGCTACGCATTAGTAGCGTATCATGTGAGTGTAATGTGGTTCTTGAAATGTCCACTTGGGATGTGACATTACGACTCAGCCAATAAAGAGAGAGTGGCATGCGTCATCGATGGGTACGTCGCTGTTCACAATGTAGAATTTTATTGTTTTAGTTCACACTTTTCTATATACTCTCCCTCCATTGATTCATTTTGTTTTGCATGCCATAATTCCCATTATTTTCAAATGGTCTAAACTGCTCTCTAATGTTTCATGTTATCCCTCCTTTTTTAGATTATGATTTCGGTGACATCTTCCCCGTGTTGCAGGCAATGCCAAGTGCAGACTGGGAAGGTGGGACATTGGTTAAACCTTCCCTTCCTGCCAATCCACCTCCTTCCCATTTCCTTTGTCATTCCCCTTTGTTTTCCACTTGTTTTGCTTAATGTATGTTGTGTACACGACTTGCCGTGATATGAGGTCATATGTGTTTCTCATTGTGGAAAATCAACAGTTTTCTTATTCAAGTCTAATTCTTGTGGAAGCACATTTAATTATGATTCAATCATGAGTCTATTTGATCACCTAGAATAGCTCACTAATAGCTTTTAGCATAAATGCAGCGCTGTGTTTACACAGTAATCATTGCCATGTCAAAATTTTTTTGGGTAATTGCGCAATAGCTTGAACACTTTTAGGTCAAAAAATGAGCGCTATTTGACTGAATGAAACAAATGTTACAATTTATAGTATTTCCTTGCAAAATATGTATGCGTGTTTTCATGAATACCTTTTTCCAACTTTGAATATTTGATTAGGATATGTTAATGATAACGCAATTTTTTTTATTTATTTTTTATTTTTTTAAATCTATCATCCAAGACATTAAGTTGCTTGCTCTGTTGTATGCATGAAGGTCAAGTGTTATGTCATCCTAATGCTCCTTTTTCTTTCGCACAGTGAGTCGAGTGTGGCTGCTGTCACTGTTCTTATCTTTTACAATCTGTCCACCGTACGCTTCTTCTTGGTATGGGCTACAGTATGTGACACTAGCCTAGACTCTGATCAGAAGTAGTAGCACACAATTATCCAGCCATCCATTTGCAGACTGCCCATCCTCAATTAGGTTTGCATGTGAGCTGGAGCCTATCGCAGCTGACTATGGGCAAGAGCCGTGGTAGCCAGCACGTATAGCCAAACAAACATTCAGCCCTATGGGCAATTTGGAGTCTTCAATGTTTTGAAATGTGTGAGGAAGGAGCACCTGGAGAAAACCCACGCAAGCACAAGGAGAACCCAAACCCCAGAGCTCAGAACTTTGAGGCAGATGTGAAAACTACTCTTTCACCATGCTGCTAAACAATCAGTACAATTACATTTACTCTTGTACTAAAACTGCTGTATTTTAATATCAGCTGAATGCATAATATATATATTTTTTTCTTTCTTTCAAGAAGACGCACACAGTGCTCAATGTAGAGATACGGTAGTCACTTGGTTGTCCCCGGTTGTTCTCGGGGGATAGGGACCAAGAGTAATTGAACCCTTCCTATTAAAAGAAAGTTCAAACTCCACTGTAATTGCCTATAGTTGCCACAAGATGGCGGCAAAGGAGTACTTGTCTAAATAATACTCAACTCACATCTATAGTTCCTTGATACCAAGAAGCCACTAAATGCCACACATGTGACTTTTTTTCAGCGACTAACAGAAGATAGGTTCCCCCCATAATTAGCCAATGTCAAATGCGAATATGCGGGGATCACTGTAGTCACTACGTGAATTCTTTCATCTCAGCAAAGAAATGCTCGGACTAGGCCTGTGTCACTGCTTACTGTCTGTCTACCTATATGGTCCCGTGTGTTTCGGACCCTGCTGATGAACATCAAGAATGCGGCAAACCCTAACTCGTGTGTATCGTTTGTGTGCAGTGGTGCTGTAAAAATACACAATGCTTCTGTGGAAATGTGTGTACAGATAAAAACACTGACAACTGGTGGTTCTGAACGTTGGAAAATATAAGAATGACAAAACACTCATTTCCAAAATTTTGTGTATTACTACAACTCCAAGAGGAAACGTGAGATGTTTCCTGTCATAACTTTGTGTCTTGGTGTCACTTTCCACAAAAGAAGGCGACATGACCGACCAGGCCAGCTGCCCGAGGTCCAGCGGCTCCGACCCTCTGACCGTCATCAGCGACTCGATGGTCTTAACTGTCGGCAACGTCAAACTGAAGGCGGGCCCTCATCTATCGCCGCCAAGTCCCACATCCAGACACAACCCTTTCAATCACGACTCGGACGCCAACACTTCAGCCGACCTGACGCCGATTCATGTGGCGCGCTGTCACGTTGGCCGCGCCGGAGACGACGTCGAGAGCGCCAACAACGAGCTAGAAGTTATTCGGTAGATTGCTGACTTTCTCAGCTTTGTCTACTCAGTGATACTCAAACTTGTTTATAGCAAGTACCATCTCAGAAAATACTTTGCTCTCCAAGTATCAACATTAAAATACTGTGGCATAGGAGAGTCCAAGTGTTCGGGAAACAGAGGTTTTATTCCTATTATTATTTTAAGCCACTGTTCTGTACAGTTTTAAAATTAACACTGCACTTACATATAGGAAAATACCATTGATTCAATCAAAATGCATTGCACAGAACCTAGATAACTATGCTGAAATGTAAAAGAAGAAGAAAAAAAAAACAGTTCTAAAAAATTATATGCAAATGTATTGCACTTAAAAAATTGAATACAACTCAACTGTACTTAACGAATGTCCGACACTGGATTAAAAAAAAATAATAATAATAAAATAGGGCTCAGCCACTGTAAGATTCTGCCCAGTTTGAACATTTGGTAATTCTTTCACCTACCACTAGAGGGAGCACACATATCGCACATTGAGAATCTTTGGTCTACTTGTACGCATGAACAGTTTATTCCTCTTGACCTCCAGGATGGCAAGACGAAGAAAAGCGAGCAAGAAACGACGTGGGAAGAGCTCCACAGATTCCATCAGCAGCATCCATAACTCCTTATCATCCGAGCACATCGAAATGGGCAGCAGTTGCCCCAACTCGGAGGAAGCCGATTCCTTGAACTGCACTGTAATCCACCCGGACAGGGCGGGGTCAGAGGTGGTGGCGGAATGCGAGGAGGATGGTGCGGAGGCCCTCCTAAGGCTTCCCGAGATGACGGACACTTCCATGGATAGCGTTGGCCAACCCCTCCGGGACGTCGTCGACAGACTTAACGAGGAGGTCTGGGACCCGCCCAAGTACGACGAGGAACTACAGAGGGACGAGGGTCCCGAGCCTCCATCGTGGCGGCCCTTTCGAGAGGACTCTGGGGGCGAGCCTCCCGACCCGGACTCGAGCCCAGACCTCCTTCGGGCCTCAGAAAACGTACTCTGCCTTACCCCCAACGATCCAGACTCTGCTCCCCCAGGTGGTGGGCGCCATGACCCTCCAGAGCATTGCCAGTCACAGATACTTTCAGGTGGCCATGAAGATCAAGGAGAGGCAAAAGCGCCAGCAGGACAGGGAGCAGACGTGAAGAATGAGGAGGGATATGATACAGACGAGCGGGAAACGACTTCTGTACAAGATGAGAAGCTTAGTCCCTCGGAAAGTTCTCATCCTGCGGAGTTTAAGTAAGGACACAATCTGTTCTGGGTGCTTTGTCTAGTTACGTGACGTGCGCTACATGTTCACTTTTTGTCTTCTAGGGTGGACAACAACCACTTACTACTCCTCATGATCCACGTATTCAGGGAGAATGAGGAGCAACTCTTCAGGGTGATCAGCTTATATTTTATAAAGTGGACCCCTGCATATCTACGGTTCAGCGCCCGCAGCTTCACCCATCTACTTTTTTAAAATAATTTTTTTCCTTTTTTTTAACAGTTATCTTGAAAACACTTAGTGGCTTATCCCAGTTTGTTCAAGAATTATTTGCGTTTAAAATACATGTATAATGGCCGCCAATTATCCGCAGATTTTCGCTCTTCACGGCCCGTCCCGGCCCCTATTCCCCGCAAATAGCGGGGGTCCACTCTACTGATGATTGTTCCACTATAATTCTATTTTGGCGTAGTAGTTGCTCATGTACAAATCGCTTTCTTTTGAAGTGTATTTGAGCTGTTCATTTCCATATTGTTCGGAGATGGTGGTTCAGCTCGTCAGTCCGGTACAGCATTGTGTGTCGTGTTAGGCTAATTATTGAGTTTTATTTTAAATAGAATAGTCACACCACTGTAGCATGGCAGACTTTCACTTTTTGCATATCAAGCAACGATTGGACAGCTGCAATGTATTAATGATACAGTCCAGTGTAGCACCATTCCATCTTGTGTGTTTAGATGGTGAGGATGAGTACCGGCCATATGGAAGGGGACCTGCAGCCTCTTTACCTGCTGCTGACCGACTGTTACATCTATCTTCTGAGGAAAGGTCAGTCAAATAGCCAAATAATGTGTGACCCCACCTAATAAGTGTGGGACCTCTGCGCTGTTGAGCCTTGAAGGTGTGCTGAAACTTTGCATTATTCCACGCAGGTGCAGCAGAGAAGCCTTACACAGTGGAAGACGCCGTTTCTTACAATGAGCTTGACTATATCTCAGTAAGATCTTTTCTTTTCTGTGCTCACTACTTGACCTCAGTTCCACTTCTCAAACTTAAAACAGCTTTTCAACCTGCGGTAGCTGCCTAATTTGAATGTTTGAATGAAGAAGGTGCAGCGATGAATTGATAACTAATCAATTATCAAATTAATTGATGATCATTTTTGATCATCGAGTAATCGTTTAGAGACCTTGTTTAACTTTAACTTCTTGGAATTTCAGCCTCCCAGCTGTAAATATTAATATTTATTATTATAATAGAACAGCCAAATTGTCTTTGTTTCAAAACAAACATCTTATTTTACCTTAAAAACATTTATTGTCACGGAGCAAACCGTAACTGAATCATAATCAGTTTGTGCATTTTCTGCACTGTCAATTTGAAATAAAGTCCTGTTTTTGAATAAAGGGTTGGAAATTCTTTTGTTTTTTTAAATCCGATTCATCGATTCGTCGAAAAAAATAATCAGCAGATTAATTGATTGTTAAAATAGTTAGTTGCAGCCCTATTTGAATGGGATTGCTCAATTCTGAACAAAGCCACATCCCCATTTATAAGAGGGTGTGCACACTTGTGCAACCACATTATCTCAGTCGTTTGATTTTACGTGTCCTCTCTGAAAGATTTTATCCAGTTTATAGGTCACAATAATGGCGGAAATGTTTTAAAATACGTTCTCTTTTTTTTTTATATCACCAAAACATGGCATCTGAACTGGGCTGTGTAGACTTTTTACATCCACATTTCACGTTTTCAGGTGGGCCTTGATCAACAGACAGTGACTATAGTTTGCATTAATAGAAGAAGGAAGTTCCTGTTAGACACAGCTGATGCCTCCTTGACCTTGTGAGTGTTTCCATGTCTCCGTGTGTCTTCATGGTGCACTGCCCACACTAATCTCATCACTTTCGCTTCCAGATGGTTCTTGTCCGTTCTTAAGACGGCCATGGTGAAGGGTTGTCGTGAGCCCCCATATCCTTCCATCCTGACTGATGCCACCATGGAAAAACTCGCTCTCACAAAATTTGTCTCCCAGGAATCTCACTGCGAGGTGAAAACATGCTAAATGGCCAGTGGTGTCTTGTTTCCCAACCGTGTTTGTGCCTTGGCTCGGGCGGGAGGCGGGGTACACCCTGAACAGGTCGCCAGCCAATCGCAGGGCACATAGAACCTTTTGATGATATTATGGACCGTAGACGATGAAATCCCTAAATTCCTTGCAATTGTACGTTGAGGAATTGTTTAAAGGTGCAATTGTTCACAAAGAGGTGAACCTCGCTCCATCTTTACTGGTGAGCAATTCCGGGAAGCTCCTTTTCTAGCCAATCATGGCGCCCACCTGTTCCCAATGAGCCTGTTCATCTGTGGGATGTTCCAAACAGGTGTTTGATGAGCATTCCTCAACTTTCTCACTCTTTTTTTGCCATCAACGTGTTGCAGCCATAAAATTCGAAGTTAATGATTATTTGCTAAAAACAATGAAGCTTATCAGTTTGAACAGTAAATATATTGTCTTTGTAGTGTAATCAATTAAATATAGGTTGAACATGATTTGCAAATCATTGAATTCTGTTTTTATTTAACACAATGTCCCAACTTCATTGGAATTAGGGTTGTACTTCAGTTGTCTACAAACTGCAAATAACTAACATGTTGTTTGTCTGAGACACCACAAAATAGTCCCACAGAGACATGTTTTTCACCGATAAGATTGAAAAAAAACTTTATTGGCCGTCAGATAGTTACAGCGCTATGCCACAACACACGAGACAAGGCTAAAAATAAACTAGCTTTGTGATTCATACCCGACGGCGACGCAACGTAAATGTCTTTTGCGGAGCCGATCGATGATGTCATTGATCGGATCGGCGAATTATGAAATGCAAGCCGATCAAACCGATCAGATCGGTATAAAGTCTAATTTGATCATCTCTTAACTGCAAATTGCACCTTTAAAGCAGCGGTTCTGTGTACTTCCAGGTTTCTGAAGTTTCTATACATCTGTATTCACTGGTCCACTGGGAGGATCCTATGGATACGACCTTGCCAAACTGGAAATTACCTACCAGGGCTAAGGAAGGGCTGGTGCAGTACCGGGCTGGCACCACATACCTGGGCAAGGAGCTGTGGAAAAGCTGCTACCTCGTCCTCAGGTGGGGTGTGGTGTGGTGGTGGTAGTGCGGGGGCGGGGTCCTCACATACAAATGTGGTTTTCAGCACAAATGTTTGCCGACTACTGGTATACATACACACGCTTTACATGCGAAACATTTTTACATTAACATGATAGTTTCTGCCATTTGAACAAATGATATCAATTTAATCTTCTTTCTGTGGCGTTCTCAGCATTCTCATTACTTTAACCCCTTCTAGCAATGGAATTCTGTACCTCTATGCAGAAAGGACTGATGCGACGCCAGTGCTCTCAGTCACTATGGGGTAATTTTCATGAAATCTTTACGCCACTGCCAAGGTGGGCGGAGGTAGTGATGGCAGCTCACCATCCACGTGTCCCCCTTCTCCAATCAGGGGTGTATACTGCGGGGGATGCCGTCGTTCAAACAGCTCCGAGCGTCCGCATGCCTTTCAAGTCATCCTGACAGAGCGCCCCCCGCTGGAGCTCAGTGCCAATAATGAGCAGGACATGGCCGACTGGATGCAGCTGCTCTGCCAGTCGGTCTCCAAAGGAGTAAGGACAGACGTTAACCAAACATTTTGTATTTATTTATGATAATGATTCTTTGGTTTTATCAGTTTAATTCACCCTCATTTGGCTTGAATGACAAACATTGTCACCTTCCCCAAAATTGCTGTAAAATACACAGCATATTCATATTTTTTTCCACTGTAAACAGGTTAGTATTTTAAAACTACTTTAACCTGAACTATACATTCAAATCTTTATTATATTTTGGGGGGGTTAACCATTTAAAGGCCAGTATGTTTGTTTCTGCTTCTGATGGGCATGCAACAATGACATCATTTCCAAAATGGCTGACAGGAAGTGTATAGACTGAAACAAAACGTTTTTTTAAATAAACTATAAACTGAAGTTTTCAGAAAAAAAACTAAGCAAATTACTCTGTAATTTACCTTTTGACTGTCTTTTGTATCATGTAATATCTCTGAGATAGTGAACCTTACTGTCAGCTGTTAGCAAACATACAAACTCGCTTATCCAATCACAAATTCAACAGCAGCTGTGTTCGATTGGTAATTGACAATTAGTGGGCGATGGACACTGTACCACGTTCTGCTTTGGCTCACGATAGTTTTGCCAAACTTGAACGCAACACCAGAAGTGCGGGTGTACATACAGGAGACTCTCTGTAACTTCCGCTAACAACCCATGTTAAAGTTGGCTCCTCCCCAACATGTTTCTCAATCTTGTGTTTCTTTGACACCAATTACTGGGCTTATTTCCACAAAGAAAAAAAAACACAAAAAGGGGAATTTGTAAATAACGAACCGCAAATAGGTGGGGGTTTACTGTACTTTATCTTGAGTGCTACAAAGATTTATCTACAATTTGCTCTCCTCCAGGTCATCCCCCAAGGTGCGGCCCAAACCCCGTGTATCCCGTGTTGCCTGGTGGTGACGGACAGCAGGCTGCTGACTTGCCATCAGGACTGCCAGACCAGCTTCTTCCGCTCGTTGGGCAGCGCTGACATCTGTGACGTGGAGGCCGTCAGCCTGGAGGCCGACGTGGAGTACTTTGTCATCGTGGGTGAACGACGGCGTAGCAGATGCCTTTAAATTTGCTCTCCCGCTAGAGTTTTCATCGGCCGGGGCGTATTTTGTGCTTGTTTTACGGGCAGGAGTTTGCTGCGGATCGTGACCGCTTTCTCCCCCCGTGGGTCTTGTACTTCAGCGGACGTGAGGAGAGAGACAGACTGCTGCGAGTGTTAGACAGCAGATGGAGAAGCATCTTCCAGGTCAGTCAGGAGAAACTTTGTCTTTAATATGCATGTCTACAGTGGACCCGGGCATATTCACTGTTTAGCACCTGTGGACGCACCGATTCGCTGATTTGGTTTTTGTCCACCCCCCATTTTGTCGTTTTTTTGGGGGGTTATTATTTTATTTCTTTATTGCAATTCTAATGGGCATTAATTTTATGCACTATATGCAGTCAGTGAATAGCGGAGATCCACTGCTTTTTTTTTTTTCTTAAATCTGTCCATATTTAGAGGGACACAATCTTGCCGAGTTATCGCTGGCATATTTGTGTTAAAGCCTGATAAAAGCGGAGACAGGAATAAGTCACATCTGTGCAAGTCTCAAGTCGTAATCTTAAAGTCTCCAGCAAGTCCCAAGTTACTGCGGAAAAAAATCAAGTCGAGTCGCCAACCAAATTTCAAACAAGTCAAGTCATTACTTGTTTCAAGCAACTCTTAAGTCATATTTCGTCATATCTTCACAACATATATTGGAGTCAAAATGCTTTTTCAGTAATTATGACACAAAAAGTACATTTACACCTTTTAAAAATTGAATGAACACACAGTTACATTTATGCCTCTAAAAATTAAATGAACAACAAGAGTATGATATAAATAATTTGTATTATTACTATTTAGAATATTTTGTCTAATGTTTGCATGAGTGTTTACAGCTACCAATATATCTAACACTGTTCCGGGGATGATAAATATTGAAATATACTGCATGTGGTAGTCAACGTGTATAATCAAATTTAAAAACTGCATATGTTGTTTTTGGTGCTAATCTGTTTCCCAAATGTGTGTAAATGGGCAAATGAGGGAAATGAATTTATCACTTTGTAGGTTGTCACTTTATGAAGTTCTGTCCTTTTCGTCGCATTAGTTTACAAGCAGACCTGCCACATCCAATATGGCGGACAAGCTGCTACGAGAAAAGCCGCTCAATGAATCTATCTATGCTAAAATATAAAGTTTCTGTTGTTTAATAATCTATTTTTTAGATTCTGGTCTCCGTATTGTCTATCACTTTGTCTTCTCACTTAAAGGCATAACTGGCATGAAGTTTAGTTAATCTTTGATCAGTTATTAGAGAGCTAATGTGAAGATAACCTAGCTATCTTACCTGCGTCAGACAGATGAAGACACACCTCATCGAGGTTGTGTCTTATCCTTGACCTGCAAACCTTGCATGTTGCTTTTCTTTTTTCCCCCCGTTTTCATCAAAAAGATAATCCGTGAGTCCAACTATAATCATTTTTCTCCGTGATCCTCGCCCAGTGAGGCAGCCTCAGCTCTCGTCTGTGTCTGGGCCAATGGACGGGGGCATAGCCTATACGTACCGGCCAGATTGCCAGATTGGTGGCTCGCACGACACAAATAAATAACTTTTCTTTCAAAAACAAAGGCCACGCTTTATTGACTTGTCAAGTTATGTAGTCCAAATCAAGTCGAGTCTTTCATATGTGGGAAACAAGCAAGTCGAAAGTCATAAAATCAGCGACTCGAGTCCAAGTCACGTGACTCGAGTCGACTCGAGCCCCCCCACCTCTGGATAA
This sequence comes from Phyllopteryx taeniolatus, assembly GCF_024500385.1. Lineage (NCBI taxonomy): Eukaryota > Metazoa > Chordata > Actinopteri > Syngnathiformes > Syngnathidae > Phyllopteryx > Phyllopteryx taeniolatus. The sequence goes on from NC_084502.1 coordinate 1,739,061, forward strand.
TAGAATATGGTCCTGTGAAGTTCTGTCCATTTGCCAGCATGTGGTTACTGTCCACAGGTGGCGCTGCCCCACAGAGAGGTGTGCGAGCCATCCGTTCAGAAGCGCTGCAGCGAAGGGTTGGCTTTAATGAAGAGCGCGTGGCAGCGGGCGGACAGTTTGGCCCGAGGCCGAGCGCAGCGCGAGCCTTGGTGCTGACGCACAAACACACACACACACACACACACGTATGAACACTATTGCCAGTGATAGGTCAACACACTCATTTAAGGACAATGGTCCGCAAGCGGTGCTCCGGCAGAGCCACATAGAAATATTCTATATGAGCGCTGGAGAAAATGTCTTCAAAGAACTCTCGCATGTTGACCGGCATCACACGTGCTTTGTAGCCATCCACAAAGGAATGATTTAAAGGGGGAAAAAAAGGACAACACAAAAGTGAATATGCTGCACATAATCCATGCCTGTAGTCATTATTTTCCTGTTACAGACACCTTTCGTCACAGGTGTCAAACTCAAGGCCGGGGGCTACATCCGGCCTGCCGCACCACTTTGTGGCCCACCACATGTTTCTAACCCTAACCCTAACCTAACCAAAAAAAAAAAAAGTCCTTTGAATTGGACGTAATTCAAACATGTACATCGGTTGCCCATGATTAAAAAGTGTTAAACATAATTAATTTCGAGAAAAATGACATCCGTTTACCACATTTGAATTATGTGCAACTGAAAATTCCGTACTATTTTAGTGTAAATAGTTTTATTTTCATGCAATTTTTCTTCATTTTTAAGTTATTAGTCTTTTTTTTTTTCTTTTCTCCACCAAATCCCATCTTAACATTAAGGGTTGGGGTTATAACGTATACTTGTGTGCCACAATTTTAATAGATTTAATAATCAACTACCGTGGCAGTTGTGTATATGAAATAATATGGTGCGCTGACTGTAATTCAATTTGAAAGCAGAAACGCCAACTGTAGTTTATGTACATTCACTACACAGAGATGGAAATATTTCCTGATATTTATTTTTTTTCTATGATTTTGATGATTGCCCGTTGATAGCTGGGATAGGCTTCAGCCCTCCCGCGACCCTAGTGAGGATACGCGGCTCAGAAAATGGATGGCTGATTTTTGATGATTGAATCTTACAGCTAATGAAAATTCTAAATCTCAAGAAACGAAGACATTAGGTAGGAATTGGTCTTCTGAAAAGTATTTTCCAATGTGTGAAAGGTGGAGTATGCAGTTTTCAAACTGCTTGGAAGATTTGAATGTAGCTTCACTTCAGTCCCCCGCATCTCTGCCCAAAGAAATGCCCTCATCTGACTAGGTTATCATGCATAGCAGCTACATTGCTAGCATGACTTATTCATGATGTAATATTACTAAACATGCAGTGCTTCCAGTTTGATGTATTTTTTTTAGAATGTACAATCAATTAAAAATATAAGAGCGGTGAACAACTTAACTGACGGCCCGGTGAGAACAGTGATGTGATGTACGTGTTGGCTTTCCAAGCCCAGCAATGGAACCGTCCATGTGTAGGGCACCACCGTTACAGAGATTACCCTTGATTTGTCTCAAGAGCTGTCCAATTCCTTCTTTTTAACTTTTGTTGCTAATCCGAATTAAATAATCCGGCCAAGAAACTATAATAGTTTTTACTCTGCAAGAGGCTGTGGTATGTCCTTGCGAGCCTCCGTGTGCAAGGTTCGTATGATTGACACACTATTTGGTAACACCCCCTCTCTCTACAGTTTCTGATTGGCTATTCTTGTTCCGCTGTGACCATTTGTTAAAAAAAAAAAGAGAAAAAATTATAATTATTTGGTTAATAATAATTTCAGGTCATGCAGACAGTTTTAACATGTATGACAAAGTGTTTTTTTTTTTTTTTTTTTTTTTAATTGAGAAAACTACTCTCTACTCTACCTCTAATAACTCCATATAATCATATAATATAGCCATATATATATGAGAGAGCCTTTTCCTTGCACATTGTTTTCCTATCGGTACCACTGAAGGATTTTGTTAGTGGTTGGACTGCTGCTTCTGTCATTGTCAAGCAGCGCTTTGCTTAATACAGGAGGCCAGGAAATCCTACTAGAACATCAGACTTTTATTTGGGGTCATTTAAATGGTGGCCGGTGTGCGCTGAATCCCATTCAACACAAATTGGAACGTGATTTATTCATTCTGAATACAGCCACATCCCAGTTTGAGGGTGTGCACACTTGTGCAGGCACATTATCTCAGTTGATTGTTTTTATTGCCCCTCCTGAAACGATTACAACTATCCTTTTTAATTGGGTTGTACATGCCATAGGTCACATGAATGGTTTCAAAAGTTTTGAAATGGTTGTCTTTGTCTCATTTTTTAAAAATCACACAGACCTGCCATTTGATGGGGGTGTGTCAACTTTTCTTTTTTTTTTTTAAATATCTGCTGTACATATTTCACAAAAGCGTGCTGTCATGTCGAGTGCTTTAAATCTTTTCCAAGTGCCACTTGATCGCCTCTGCTGCCCTTTTACAAATAGTACAAATAATCTCAGGTGAAAAAGCTACTGAACATCCAAATTTCACCATTTTCTTTTTTAATTGCTGCTCTTTTATTGCTATTCTTTTAATTTCCGTGTTGTTCGATGGAGCTTTTTGTATTAAAAATGGGCCTCGCATGTAATCAACTGGCTGTGTGTTGAAGTTAAGCGTGATTTATTTTCATCTTTTGCACACCGAGTAGCCACAACATTATGAACACTTGTAGTTTGCACTTGTGTACAACTACTGAGAGCTGTCTCAAATATTTTGGTTTCTTTCCTTGGTTACGCAAAAGCCAAACGTGTTAAGGACAGCTCTTGGTATGAAGTGGTCCAGTTGTACAAGCACAGATTACGAAGATAATGTTACTTTTAATACCTCAAAAGTGACCTTTATCTTTTGCAACACGGCGGCTGGCCAGCGGAGAAAGAATTTTCTCCAGCGAGATTCCCAAAGTTGGTGACGTGTGCTTTTCTGACTGTTGAGAGAAATAAAGTGCGAAAGTGTAAAGAGGTGGTAAACATGTCATGTGTACAGTAAGTCAAACATTGCTGGCCAATGATGTATGACAGCTTATTCTTTTTTTTTTTTTTTTTTTCCTCTCATAAAAATATAATGCAATTAAAATGTGTATTTTTATGCTGTTTTTTTTTTTTTTCGTACCGATAACTGTGCTAACAATTGTGACACAACTTTGTGGCAGAACAGAATAAAGTTTAAAAAAAAAAAGGAAAGTTGTGTGTACTTAAATTATTTGCAGAATATAACAGACAGCCCATATTACAACTAAAACCAATGACAAAGATTTTACACCATTGTAACAAATGTGTGTGTGAATGGTGAAGGAGGGCCATTTAATTTTTTTTATTCATTCAGACAAATGCGCTTCTATGTGAAATGACACAATTTTTTGGGGTCTATTTTGTATATTTATGCTGCTCCTTCTGGTGCGTGCGCCTGGGCCACCTGGGGGCAGTATAGTACAGACATAACGAAAATGCACATGGAGCCAGAGGAGATGTCACAACTCCTCAGCAGCAATATTATTCTTCGCAGATCAAGAATGTTTCCTTGTGAGTGTTTTTATATGTCTACGTGTTGCTCCCACTGTTTGTGTTGAAATAGCCGTTGCTTCAAGGTTTGGGACACTGCCACATAAAGTAGCTCGGAAGCAGAATCTTGGTTGTTAGTTGCAGTCGGAGTTTTTATTCATATTTAAAAAGAGTCATATTTCAAAATCATCCATCTCCCGAGCCACTTGTACTCTCTTCGGGCATGAGGGGAACACATTTGCTCCTTTTTAAAAGGGACGAATGCCTAAATGCTAAAAGATCACCATAAGATATCAGAAAATACAATGTTTATTTCGCATCCTACCGTCTTTGCAAAATCAGATGCATTTTATTGAGTGGTAAACTACAATATAGAACAAACTACAAATGGCAGAAGAATCGTTCAGCCTGACACGAGACGAACTGGGTGAACCTTCAACATGTAGCAAACGTGGGACTGTGATGGTGTGCGACCTTGTTGGAGGCTGACTCTTAATTATGTACAAAATGCTGCAACTCTGTCCTTTCTCAGCGCCCTGGACAAACACACAGAAAGCATTTGGAGGATTTAGAATACAGTCAATAAAACTGTGCAGTTGGTCAGAGCACACAAAAACAGAATGCGCCAAAACACCTGCACCCAAGAGAGGACAAAGTTAAACAGTACATCAAGTACTGTATTATTTCCTTATGAATTTTCCTTATGAAGTGTTTCTGTAAGTTTTCAGCAATGGGGGCAATTTTGCATTTAGTGGCAACGGTGCTCCGACAGATCCAGCGGATGGCGCTGTCATTGAAAACACAACAACGACGCCTCCTGCTGCTTTGTTTTCCTTCATCCATCCATTTTCTTTCTCACTTTTTTAACATTGTGCCGCAAATCACAGGCTTTCCTTTACAATAACAATTTTATATCCAATACAGAGTAGTAAAATTAATGTATGAGTAAACTTATTTTCTTAGTGTGTGCCTGTCTGACTGTTTCGGATTGACATATTCGCAGATTTTGTTTAATAATAATAATAAAATATATATATATTTTTTTCAAAGTAATTTTTAATGGTTGTTTTTTTTTAAAGATTTTTTGGAGTTTAAAAAAAGCAATTCTAACAGGTGTCAATAATATGCGGCTTTTTGCTATTCGCAGTCCGGCCCTTTATCCCCCACGAATGATGGGGGTCCACTGTACTCGTGAACCGAACTTTTCTACTAGCCTTGGAAATATTCTGCCTAGCAACAAGCGACCACCACGCCAAACGATGCCACGGCCGAATAAAAGAAGCCGAGCGGTTTTGTCGCTCTACGTCGCCGCACTCACCAGCTGTAGCTCACGTCCTATTTCAGCTGTAAACTTTTCTAACGACTCACGTACATTTCACCTTGTTGATGGAGCACTTTTAGCTGCACGGACCTTTACAAAGAAGATCACCTGTCCAAAGTTTCTGTTCCTCTTCCCCCGCATGCCTGTTGACTTGCGGTAATGCGATGACTTTGGCTGCGTGTCAGATTATCCTGACTCATTTTTAGAAGCTGTGGAGCGCAGCGCTGACGTCACCCCGCAGCCCCCTCCTCGCCCTTAATGCCAATCCCTTGTTCCCCCCCACCCGCCAAGTACGGTGGCGCCTCCACTGGCCCGCACTCAGGGCCTCACAGCTAATCATGTCATCTGCGGGCCGCGCTTCACGCTTGGCATGAAAACGCTCCTTTGGTAACGTGATCTGACGATCACGAGTGGGCAGCCGGAAATACAGGCGCGAATGCATCCCAATGCACTGAGGATGCATTCAAGAAGTGGTCAGGGAGCCACGTGACCCTATTTGCAGGACACACGTCCTTGCTTGCAATGAAGGTCAACAGTGTGTGTGTGTGGGCACAAAGCTACTGTTTAAAATGATGCCAGTCAGCTTGGAACTTAGAATTGGCTCCGACGGTACATCACCACATTTCCTCTCATTGGTTTCTCTGTCTTAAGCGGACACTAACGGGATACGTCATTTGCAAAGAGTCTAATTGTATCAACAAATCTGCATTTTCCCAAAATAATAATGCTTTTTGAATGTCAGATAGCAAAATACGGTACAGAATCTGAAGTAATGTGTCATTAACAAATCTTGTGACTATATTGTATGGTCATCATAGAATAAAGATGTTTTTTTTTCAGATGTATGTACAAATGTATGAGCTGTCCCTTGGGAGGGCGATGGAGCGCTTACCTCTGAAGGTTGAAATGTCGCTTTATTTGCTCTTTTCAGTCTCGGAAAGAAGAACCTCTGTTAAGAAAGGAATAGTCCATTTTGGTATTTTGAAAAAATATGACATGAGAACACTTAATCAACCTGATTTCATGTACAGTGGAACCTCTGCGTTCGTATGCCCTTCCACTGCATGCACAGGATAGTTGTGCAGCACGCTTACGTTTGACCTCCAGTTTGCAGGAGACGGTGGCCTCCCCTTGCGCGTTCTTGGCTCTGCACGTGTACACGCCGCCGTCAAAGCAGCACGGCTTGCGGATCTCCAGGGAGCAAATGCCCTGGTTGGAGAGCTGACGAAACTTGGGGTCGTCACCGATGACCATCTGGTTCTTCAGCCATTCGATCTTTGGCTGCGAGAGAAGAACGAGAAGGACCGTCGGTCATCTCGCAAACTCAGGATGGAGGCCGAACATCTCCAAGAGCTCCGTCGGTCCTTGCTGAGCAGTAGTGCCCAGTGGAAGGACACAAACTTAAAAACTGTTCCTGACATCAGGTACGCACCACTCCAGGTTTCAGAGTGGAATATATATATATATATATATATATATATATATATATATATACATATACATACATATAGATTTTTCTGTTTTGAACTTGTCGTTCACAGTAACATGTTTTACAAATATCACATGTGGAGTCACTGTCGATCTTTACGTCCTCCTCCTCTGCGCACTCAAAGGCGACAAGATGATTCGGTTTGTCTCCGAGGAGATTTCACTTTCAACCGTACGGTAAATAAAATATTTCTATTGCTCTTATTTTGTCATCAGTCTCGTTCCCGCGCCACCAGGTTTCCGTGGCGCTAAAAAATGCGTCAGAGGGTTACCACTGGTCAAGTCACTGATAACTGCTACAGGAAGGAGTGCGGTGACAAAAATAGCACCTTCTCGCTACGCTATCAGACAACAGCAGGACAACAGACTATTCTCTTATCGCTTGTGTCGTCCCTACATCTCCATTAGTGACCCTTCATTGCCCCCGGGCTCGGACCGACCGGGCAACTGTGAAGTGAGGCTGACTGCTATTCCGCAGCGGGCCCGCCTTCCTGTTCCTCTAGTCTTTGCAATGCTGTCCTGTGAAAGCGCTCCAGGCGCGCTGTGTTCGAAAATTCCAGTTGGATTGGTCTAAGCGCAACTGGTATGTCCCCGCAAATGCCGTTGTCCTTGGTGAGAAGCCAAGGACGCGTAATCAGCCGTATTTCCACCGCAGCCCGTCACTTAAGCCGGCCGCGTCAGGCAGACAACTGTAAAGATATGTTTAACCGGAGCAGCCGATGATGCCAGACCGACTGGAACGACGCACGGACATACCGGCGGGAGCATCTCAAGTCCCACTCAAAGGGTTGTTTGCATACTGTATATGAAACATTTTACAGTACCAGTCCAAGGCACCCACTTGCTCATGCTAGTGAACATGTGTCTGAAGTTTACGGTAAATTTGCCATTGCATTTTAACTTGGGAAATATTTCGAAATTGTAATTTTTTTCCACTGGAATTTATGGGAATTGTTAGTGACAAGCAGACATCCTCGTAAAATAGAACACCTCTCGTTGCGCCGATGCGATGGCATTACAGAACATGAATTCGCTATATGCGCAGTGTCACGTGGCCGAACCCGGAAAAAGGGATAGCTGACTTCCTGTGTATGCTACGCTAACAAGTACGACTACGATTAGGTGACATGATTGTTTGAAGAAACTGCTCAAATTTTGTTTTCCTCTATGGCTGGTGTCTTAGGAAAAAAGTTAAATAGATCTACAGTGGACCTCTGCATAATCGTGGTTTGGCACCCGCTGATTTTTTTTCCATTTACATTTTCTTAAAAAACAAAAAAATGTTTCCCAACTTTTTATTCATTAAAAAAAAAAAATAATAATAATAGTTTTTGGTTTTTTTTCTCCTTTTTTGGGGGTCGGGGGAGACCAACCCTGAAAACCTTTACTGCCGGTTTATCCCTACTTATTTGAGATTTTTTTGGGTTAAAAAAAAAAAACTAAATGAAAAAATGCTTTTTTTCCCCGCCCAATGCAATTATAACGGCCGTCAATTGGTCCCCATGCCCCATGTATAGTGTGGGTCCACTGTATAGCCTAAAAGGTGTTGAACAAAACAGTCAGGTTGTTGACATTATGGATGGCAATTGTCGAAGATAACTGAGAATTGAAGACCCGTCTGACCTTGGGACTTCCGCGAACGGAGCACAGCAGCTTGGTGGTGTAGCCGACAGTAGCGGCCCGGTTGCTGAGCGGCGTGGTGAATTTGGGCGCCTCGCTGAAGTCGTGCTCCTGGTACTCGGGCGGCTTGTAGATGATGCCTGACAACGCACAAAGACGAGGTAACAATACGTACAATAGAAGTACAACACCAATGAATTCATCTTTCTTTCAGTATGCGCGGAGACAGTTTGGTGTGGAAGAACGTTAAGAACAGTTGACCTAACCTCGACCCCGTCAAACAACTTTGGGATGAACTACAATCTCGACTGGTAAACAACTGAAATTATGTGGTTGTGTGCACACCCCCTTATAACTGGACATGTGGCTGTGTTCAAAATGAAGCAATAACAAAGAAAATCTCTCAATCACAGATGGGAAAACGTGTTTAGTCTGCTAAAATAAACGCTGAACTTTTTGGCCATAATTCCAAAAGGTATGTTTGGTCCAAACACAGCACCGCTGTTTTTCTTCAGCCAGACCTGCTGTTAAGTAGAAGTAAACATCCTTGTGTAAAAGCAGACAAACTGATCGACCTACCTTTACTTCACATTCACTGCCATTGACGGCTGTTGAATTCAAATATCCATAAAGGACTGGCAGTGAATGAGTTTTAAGTAAAATTAAAACAAAGTACAGATTTGTATTTGTACTTTACTACAAATGTAAAAACAAAAGAAAAATTATTTTTTATTTTTTTTTTACTGTCAGTTACATACAGTACCTGGTTTGATAACTTGGCACAATGGGAAAAACACGTATTTATTTTGTTTTTTTTTAAACTGAGAGCAAGCTAGAGTTAGCTCAAGCTTTTTTGCTATCGAACATGCTCCAAAAGCTTTGCTAAAGTTAGGAACTGACTAACAAAACAAACAAAAAAGCTAAATTAGATAATAATGTAAAAAATACACATTACCTGTATGTGTAAATTTTTAAGACTGGGGAGAGATTTTTTGAGGCCGGCACAAGACAAGGCACTTGCCACAAATCCTTCTTGTGGCAACGTCAAAAAACTCTCTTAAAAAAGGACATACTGTACATGGAGGATTTCAAACACCATTTACTTTACCTCTCTCTATTTACATCATAGTCCTCATCCGAAAAACGTAATACGCTAATTGGGACAAAGTAGAAAGTACAAATATTTGTTTTCACATGCAGGGAGTAAAAGTGCAATTGTCATCAGAAAAAGAATAACCTGTACTCAAGTGAAGTACGGATACCTGAAAATCGACATCAGTACAGTAATGAAGTAAGTATGTGTACAGTACCTCATAACTGCTAATATCTAGGTTAATCACACACACTTTTCTCTGTTAGCTTTCTTAACTCTGTCTGAGTACCAAAATGTATTCCTGCAGTAGCTGTTGTCCGCTTATATTTAGAAGTGTCAATGGCTTCTCTGCTGCTGGTGTCTTTAATGTAAGTGCATTCACGCACACTTCCTGCAGCTCATTAAAATAATAGCGCTCAAGTGAGCACACGCGCTGGAGCCAATGTCGTAGAAAGAAAAGCCGGAAAGGAGGCCTAAAACGGCGCGTGCTCACCCGTCTTCTGGATTGTGGCCACATCCTTGGTGACGGCGCTTTTCTCACTGACGCCCACTTTGTTGACAGAAAACACTCGGAAGGCGTACGAGTTTCCCATGATGAGGTCCGAGATGGTGGCGCTGAGCCTGTGGTAGTGTTCCAGCACGGTGAACCATTCCTGCGAGAACGGACGAACGGCAGTGACACCAGAATCGAAAGTCGCGACGATGACCGCGTCTTGACGGTGAGCCGATACCCCGGTCTTCTTGTCGGCCTTCTGGACAATGTAGCCGGTGATCTCTGTGTTGCCGTTGTCCTCGGGTGGCATCCACTCCAGCGCGGCGTTGAAGCCCCAGCAGTCCACCAGTTTTGCACTGCAAGGAGGACCCGGCAACTCTGGGAAGACATTTTGGAATTCAACAAGACGTCCATTGAAAAAACATCCATCCATCCATTCACTGAGCCGCTTATCCTCACAACGCAAAAAAACCATTTGATTTTATTGTTTTTTTCATATTGGTTGAAACAGACATTATGACTTGACAGTAGTACATGATAAATAATGGGATTTGTGAAAAAAAACCTGTCCTCCCTGGCTCCATCTTGTGCCTGTCAGTTTTTCAAGATACGAGCTGTCGTTCAGCCCATTTCTTTTCTTTGACTTGCTCACTTACAACAAGCATTGGTTTGGCGTGTAAAATTAATGAGCCGTTATTGCAAAAAAAAAAAAAGCTTTCAAGATGTTTATTGCCACTCTCAGTTGAAATGTACTGTCAAACGAAACATAAAACAAGGAGAATTCGCCATTGTGTATTTAAAACAACCACATCGCTGAGCCTTTCAGTCAACTAGCTTAATGCTAATGCTAACACAAAATTAGCATCGGCAGTGTTATAAGCTTTTAAGCAATGGACACTGACAAGCATGTATCCTCTACAAAGAACAACTAATATTACTGCTAAGGAGTTGTGACGTCTCCTCTGCCTTCAGGTATATCCGTGTCTTTGTTATACTGCCTCCAGTTGGCCAAGGCGTGCACACCAGAACGAGAGCAGCATAATGACCATTGAACTGAAGTGAAAAGTGCGACAAAATCACTTTAATCCTTTACCTTCGAGTGAATTATGTCATTACTCTCGAACCCTGTGAGACTGCGTGCATGTGTATTTCCCAGTGAACGTGGGCATTCACCAGTGCATATTTATGCCAGTCTCTGTGCGACTCACCGACGATTTGAAGGGTGATGTTGGCTTTGTCTTCAAAGCAGTCCACCTTAACAGTCAACTCATAAACACCCGAGTCCTCCCTCTGAGCGCCGCGGATGAACAGGATGCTGTCTTTGTCACTATTCCTGATGTTGACCCTCTTTGGGTCCAAAGGCTGGCCGTCCTTCAGCCAGGACACCAACGGTTTGGGCTTGCCCTGTGGCATTATTAGAAGAGAGCGAAGCAGTGAGAACACATTCTTCGAGACATTTACAGGATATGCGGGATGGAATGTGGGCTCACGAGGAACGGGATGACCAGGTTGATTTGCTCGCCAACTTGCTTGACAAAGCGCGTGCGTAGGTTGCGAGGAATTTTGATCTTCGGACGGTCTGAAACACACAAGTTCATCCATCATTGTGTTTTCTGTGTTGCGCTCCTGTCCCTGTCTGATCTGCTGCAATGTGCTCGCCACATGATTGACAGCAAATGTGAGGGTCAACCTCGTGACAGCGCAGCGACATTTACGAGGTGAGTTCTCACAGTGGGGTGCCGCGCAGGCTCAAAATAACACTTTGACATGTTCTATTTACATCGCTGGGCCGAGGTTCAAGACCGATGATGCAGATTAATTACGGTTGTTTAGCGCTGATGATGTCGTTTATACAACCCCATGTCCAATGAAGTTGGGACGTTGTGTTAAACATAAATAAAAACAGAATACAATGATTTGCAAATCACGTCAATCAAGATATTTAATGTTCAAACTGATCAACTTTATTGTTTTTAGCAAATAATCCTTAACTTAGAATCTTATGGCTGCAACACGTTCCAAAAAAGCTGGGACAGGGTCATGTTTACCACTGTGTTACATCACCCTTTCTTTTAACAACATTCAATAAACATTTGGGAACTGAGGACAATAATTGTTGAAGCTTTGTAGGTGGAATTCTTTCCCTTTCTTGCTCTATGTACAGCTTAAGCCGTTCAACAGTCCGGGGTCTCTGTTGTTGTATTTTACGCTTCATAATGCGCCACACATTTTCAATGGGAGACAGGTCTGGACTGCAGGCAGGCCAGTCGAGTACCCGCACTCTTTTACTACGAAGCCACGCTGTTGTAACACGTGCAGAATGTGGTTTGGCAATGTCTTGCTAAAATAAGCAGGGGCGTCCATGAAAAAGACGTTGCTTGGATGGCAGCATATGTTTCTCCAAAACCTGTATGTACCTTTCAGCATTAATGGTGCCTTCACAGATGTGTAAGTTACCCATGCCATTGGCACTAACACAGCCCCATACCCCATACCATCACAGATGCTGGCTTTTGAACTTTGCGTCCATAACAGTCTGGATGGTTCTTTTCCTCTTTAGCCTGGAGGACACGACATCCACAATTTCCAAAAACAATTTGAAATGTGGACTCGTCGGACCACAGAACACTTTCCACTGAGCAATTATCCTTTTCTACCCAATCATGGCACCCACCTGTTCCCAATGAGCCTGTTCACCTGTGGGATGTTCCAAACAGGTGTTTGATGAGCATTCCTCAACTTTCTCAGTCTTTTTTTGCCATCTGTCCCAGCTTTTTTGGAACGTGTTGCAGCCATAAAATTAGAAGTTAATGATTATTTGCTCAAAACAAGTTGAACAAATCAAGTTTATTAGTTTGAACGTTAAATATCTTGTCTTTGTAGTGTATTCAATTAAATATAGGTTGAACATGATTTGCAAATCATTGAATTCTGTTTTTATTTAACACAATGTCCCAACTTCATTGGAATTAGGGTTGTAGATACACAGCACAATCATTACATAATTTACAGTACGGTACAATACAATATCGATGATATTACGGCCACAACTTTAGGGACCTCTGCAGGCGATCGAAATTACATACATACAGTGGATATAAAAAGTTTACACACCCCTGTACAAATGCCAGGTTATTGTGATACAGTACAAAACTTTCAAGCGTCTGCTAGGAAGCAAAAAAAAAAAAAGTCAGCAAAAGCCTACTAGAACATCTGAAACTGTACGTAATCAGATATGTGCTGACTGCCATTGAACATGAGTTTGAATGTGATTGGTCAAATCTGAAATCAGGCACATCATAAGAAGGTGTGCACACTTGTGCAACCGCATTATTTCAGATGTTTATTTTTATTTTTTTTATTCGTAGGAGATCTTGAACACAGGTCGCTTGAACGGTTAATACTGCATCATAATAAATGAAAAGTTTGAGGCAAAGTACAGTATCCAGGCAGAGGAACGAAAGAGAAGAAGAAGATGACAGCCCTTAAAACAGTTTTAGAAGCAGCAAGTCTTGGACTAGGCGGACATCGGATCCCTGAGAAGAAAGATGTCATCGCGTTCAACGTGTGGAGTTACGACAGCTGGGAGAGGGCCGCCATTTAAAAGGCTGTTATTAGAAAGAAAACGGACGGTTGGGTGGTGTTGCGGTTTAGGCTGAGCCTGGAGAACGGCGTCCCTCACATTCGTTAGTGCGTCCGCAGCAAATATCTCAAGCGCTTACGAGATATATAAAACCACCGGCTTGAAGCTAGCTCATCGACTTTGAACGTCTTATCTCCGTAACCTATCCGCATCCTGCCCATCAATCTCCTTCTCGCATCTCAGTTGCACCTCACAGCATTGCTGAAGCAATTTGTCAGCTACGATTTCACCTCCATGCGGCTCACCTCCACTTTTGGCCGCGACGCTAATCCCTGCGAATTAGCAGTGACACATCCAGCCAGCTAGCGCTCCCACAAATCATCCATCGTATGCAATTGTTTGCGGATAAACGTGCATCTATGAGGGGACATTGTCTTTGAATCACAAACGTTTGTAGTGCAGAGCTGACTTGAACTCCCACAAGCCGGCCGTAATCCACCAATTAGGCTCGTCTTTCTCACCGAGTCTGCTCGCATGACCGCATTTCTCCACTAAATGTTCTCGTTTGTTGGCAGATATTTGAACCCCGAGCAGGAAATGCGCTCGGCGGCGCCAGTAAGCTGTCCTTCAGAGTGGATAAGTGGGACAAGTTCACGCGGCCGTCAAAGTGAGTAATTGAAGTATTTGCTTTAAAGCAAGGAGTGCTACACCTGCATTCGGAGTGCTCAGGGCCCTTTATAGGGTTCTCAGGGTTCTATAATCATATCCAGTAGGCCACCCTGAATTGCAATTACCATATTCAAAGATTCCCTTCCATCAATTTTTGTCAATTTTTCATAATCTTTTTGATGTCCATTTATCCCCTTTAGGAGATCATTTGATAATTTAATTTTAAAATGCCCAGAATGTCCTTTTTCAAACGACTCCAGTTGATTTTTTTCCAAATGGCAATTGAACCGGCCGGATTTCTCATTAATACGCGACACGTAAAATAAACTCTGCTCTGATTGGGCCATATCACAGCATCAGTGTAATGTAGTATAATGTAATGTACCGATCTTATGGCAACAAGAGTAAATTGGGATCCCGGGGACTCAAATTCCGGAAGTAGCATTACCACGTTAGCTTGGTCAAACGACGAGATTGGGCTCATTACGTTGAATGACGCCCGGGCGCGCAAAGCAATTTTCAAGGACAGGCAACCTGTGTTGCGTGCTCAATCACACAAGCCACTGCTATTAATGTTACAACATGAATATGTGAGAAGATGTGTGTGTGTGTGTTAAAAGCACACACCTACTTAAAACACATGACAGAGCAGTGTGATTTATGGCTAATGAACTGTCCTGTCAGTACGAGATTTATAAACATCCCTTTGTGGACTCCATACAGCAGTAAACAGCCTTCCTCCGGTCAGCGTGAGTATTTTCAGGAAAGGACGTAAGTGTAACATTTCTTATCGTAATCGCTGTGTCTGTACGATGCCTTCGCCAACTCTAGCCACAGTCATCAACGGCATTCCGAGCTCTTTCTGAACGTCGTCGGCTGCTACTCACCGGCCACCTCACGGATTGGCACGGCCTGGGCGAGCGTGCCCGGCTGACTGCGGCCGGCGGAGTTTACGGCCACCACGCGCACAAGCAGAAGGTCGCCTGGGGTCAGATCCTTGATGCGGTAGCGGTTAGCCGGGGTCAGCTCCCCGTTTGGCGCCACCCAGTCCGTAGCTGCAGGGACGGCCCCACACAATCAATTTGTGTCACATCTTTTCAAGGGGACTTTAAATTGACCTTTCAGTACCTTTCCGCCCATCAAGTGTGAACCGAAACAACCAAGTAAGTTTTGTGGTCTGCCTATTTTTTGCTCTTGTGTACAATACGTCACAGTGGGCCTAATTTACATAATAACCACGCCCACAGATCCCAAAGATCCCAGATCGACATCCAAAGAACTGCAGGCCTCGCTGGCTTGACCTTTCTCAACCGTGTGCTTCAACATGGCAAAGCCAATGTCAAGGGTAGCGAAACTGGCATCGTCTGACAAGGTAATAACATTGACCGATTCGATATACAAGCAGCCTCCCTGAATGAAACTTGTTAGCAAATACGGTCGCATCTGCATTATGGGTGGGCATCATTTTTGATTCCTTGGGTATGTCGACCAAAGCGCATCACAGACTGTTTTGAACAACGCAATACATCTCCTGTCACGAGATATCGCCCGGTCAAAGTGCGTTTACAAAGGATGGCCTTTTAGCAGCCGTGAGCGAAGGAGTAGCGCGAGGAGGTACGACTCCCGCCTCCGGCCCTTGACGTAGCCACGAGTAGCAGGCGGTCTTACTTCCATCTTTGCAGTACTCGACGGTGTACCCATCCAAGCCAGATTCTCCGACGGTCTCTGGCGTCTTCCACTTGACGGTGAGGCTCTCATCGTTCACGTCTTCCACAGATACTTCCAGCGGAGCGCTGGTGGGAACTGCGAACAATCACATTGAAAGAACAAATGTATTAGTGGTGTCGTTGCTTGTCGTGATGACATGACAAGCCTTGTTACCTGCGGGAGGCGGCGGCGTTGGGTCCTTGGGCGGCTCTTCGACGGGAGCAGCAGCTCTTGCTGGAAAAGCAAGCGGGTTAGCGTCGATACGGACACCGATGTCTGCGGCCATGTCCCATTTGAATGTCTTTATTTACCGTCTGCAGGAGCGCCCGTCGCGACGGGGCCTTCGGCAGCTGCTGGTACAAAAGCCGTCAGGCAAACACATTAGTGACTTCAGCGCAGGTTCGATCCACAGTGGATGAGACCTGCTGCTGTATGTCCAGAGAAAATTCTTTTTTTGTAAATATTACAAATGATCCTTTCACATTTATCCACATACTTGTGGATTGCTAGCCACAGTACATGTTATTCATTCATTGGCAGAGTTGGAGGGCCAAATGTTGACGACATCACAATCCGTGTTGTTTTTTTGAGTGTGGCATCAGAAAATGGAAAATGGTGTCAAATAGGTACAGAAGCCCAAACATAACATGGTGGTATTTTTTTAAACTGTGGCTATATATAGTGGCACAGTGTAGTATTTTGATCTATGGTGTGGCCACACCCCCTATCCCCCCCCCCCCCCCCCCCCTCCATGCCATGTCTGGGGCACCGTAAACAGGTGTCAAAAGAATCAATGTCAATCTTAAAAAGGTGTTTAGTGTTTCTCGTTCTGCATCCTACAATAACAAAGCTTACTATTAATAGTTTGGCGAGTCTATAATTAGTCCATTTTCTTACAACATTTGACAGCCTTCCACGGTACCTGGAGCACTTTCATCCGTAGCGGAACCGTCCTCCACCGCGGCGGCCTCGGCGGGGGTCTCCACCGTAGCGGGCTCGGCGGGGGTCTCCACCGGAGCGGGCTCGGCCTCTGGTGCCTTCTCGGCCGCCTTCTTATTGGGGGACTTCTTAATGGGCGCGGGCTCGCCTGGCATCGTGCTGAGAGAGGACCGGTCCTCTGGATGAAGGCGCCCGGAGCCTCGGAGGTCATTTATAAGGCTTGGCGACAACTTTACTCCACCCATTGCCTCACTTGGACGCCTGAGCACTGTGCAACCCCCCCCCCCCCAAAAAAAATTCACAAGTCAGCTGAAACGAAACGTTAGCTCTCTACAGTACCCAATACTTTACAACATGCTGTATTGGGGGATGACATGAAATGAGATTATGTAGTTTAATTACGAAATGTATCTAATTGTAATCTCTTACATTACCATGAGAAAATGTTCAATTCAATTACAGTTGCTTTTGCAAGTTTCCAATCATTGCAATTTTAGTCACATTTTAAAAATGGCCGTAAAAGATCAGATTTTTATTTTTTTTCTTATCACTTCCTCCTTCTCAAGCCGACAATTTTGATTGGGTCTCTCCGGTCATGTGCCATTCTGCAGTAGTCTCAAACGTGACATATTTTTCTCGAAGTGCCACCTTGTGATGCAATCTGAGATTCTGATAAAGTTATAGTTACACTTTTGAACACTCACAAAAATATTGACTTCTTGAATATTTTTGTCTTTATAATTTTGGAATCTTTACAGAAGATATCTGTTTTGTCATATGAAGCCATATTGTGCACATTTGTCATTAGGTCAACATGCTATGGTATGGTGGTTCTCCACATTCTGTACACATAATGCAACAAGGACATTTTTTTATTTATTATTATGTATTTGCATTTCATCATGTCTTATCAGTTTATTATTTATGTACAAAGAACAAATATTTAGTTGATTCCAAATGAATGAGCTATGGCTTTAGGGCTCTATTTTAAGAGGAATTGTCCAAGGGTCCTGTTGATGCATTTGGGAGGCATTTGACATTTTTGGCAAATAAATGCCCAAGTGGACAACAGGATGTCAACAGACAACAAACACAGTTATGAAATCATATGTCGAATGGCATGACTTTATTGTCAATGTTAGACATGTGATGCGGTTACAGAGACAAAACACTTCAGCTCGCTTGAAAATCAAGTGCTCCTTCCTTTTTGCATTTTCTTTACATTTCCACTCTTTTTTCGGGATTGTTGTCACAGATGCGCTGACTATTAACAGTGTTTACAACAGTGACGTCGTGTACAAAAGACAAATAAATCTTTAGAAACATTTGCAATAAGAAAAAAGGTCATAGAAACAAGGTGAAAAGAGGGAGCCATCCATTTCTGTTTTTTTTTTAAAGTTTATTTATTATTATTTTTTTTTATAAATATGATAGGTCCAATCAAAATAAAAGCTTTGGGAAACACGGGAAAATGTCAATCCTTATTTCATCTCTCGACTTCTCGAACGACTGTATGTCCAACCAACGTGCGCACTCACACACACCCATGAACTCACACGGCACCCGCTTGTCTTGCGAGCAGCGCTTTCCGACTGACGACCATGCAAAGGTCCACACCATCGCCGCACTTCAAGCCATCTGACATCGACGTACGCGAGCCGAAGTGATGAGCTCCTTCCCGCGATAACTTCCTTAAAATGGAGGCCTCGGAGTGGTGCATTCGAGCAGCTCAAAGGCGGCGTTAGGCCAATTCGGTCTTTCAGGCACAGACAGACGTAGGCATCGCGTCTCTACTTTACATCAGCACCTTGGCTGCAGACTAAAAGAACGTTGAGACAGCATATGTGCAGAAACATGGAGAGCTTTGAGGGCCCGCTCGCTCTTTCGTCCTTCTACGTCTCACAGAACAGTCGAGAGCTGAGCTCTCGCTCATGCTTAGCATATGCAAGGGAGGGAGATCGTTCCAGTTGCTAATGTGTGACAAAGGAATATCATCATTGTGTAAAAAAAAAAAAAGGAGTAATGAGGGATAAATACTTGATGTGCAGATTGCGATGTTTTGTTTTGTTTTTTGATGAAAGAAGCGGCAAGGACGGAAGCACTAGTTCGGTTTTGGGACTCCACGGCGCGTTAGGTCGACGCAGTCAGACAATATTCGCTGCACATGGTTGATTATTACTGAAGATGAGTCGGTAGAAAATCTTACAAAAAATGCATCCTCATCTATCACACGCACACGCGCACACACACACACACACACACACACACACACACACACACACACAAGGGTTTAAAACAGCAACAGCAATTGTCTGTTTTATCAGATTAAATAAACAAGCACTTATTAATTTTTGAATCTTCTGTGCATTTACAATCCTGGTTCAGGCTGATGCACAAACCACCAAAACCAGACTGTGGAGCGTATGCAAGGAACACTGAGGTGCTGCCACCTAGCGGTAGTACACTTTAACTGCAAGGTTCTCCTGGAACACGTGAATGTGTCCTCCTCAAGTCCAGTTGTCACACATTGGAAATAAAGTGCAATTTTGGCATCGAAAGAAGTATGGAAGCACCCATAGTTCCAGAAGGGGGACAAATGTAGATCTGGACTGCTCGTCATGCTTGTGGAACTAACTTGTCACAACAATCCATCCGAGTCTCTCCTCAGAGTGGACGCAGGCCGCCTTCCCGCTCTGGCGACTCGACGCTGTTTGCCGACTCCTGCAGCTTGAGCAGCATGATCATCTTTGGATGAGGAGAGCGCAGGTGAGTTTGGGGATATTTCACCAAAGATTGTTCCCATTTCAGTCGGGTGGGAGCAAAACTCACCAGGGGATCGGACTCCAGCGCGCTGGGCGGAGGAGCGTCTTTGGCGGGCTTCTTCACCTCACTGTGCGGACCGATGCTTGGGGGAGGTAGGTGATAGAGTTTGGACTGGTCCTGCTGTGCGCCGGGCCAAGGGAGGGTCCCCCTCACCCACTCCACGGGATCCTCCCACACCGCCTTCTGTCCGTGCACCTGCACCGCAAAACGCATGACAATGTTCCAATGACGGCCTTTTTTTTTTCTTTTGGGTGGCTCCCGCAGTCACGCGTGTGCCCACCTTGATGCCGTCCTTGGCTCCCTCCTGCAGGTACGGTATGATGGAGTGGTTCCACAGGTCAACGAACCACTTTCGGAACTCGGCCACCGACACGGGACACGACAGGAAGAAGCAAGGGCCTGACGTGGGGCGACACTTCCTGGTTAAATCATTCCTGTTTCCCAATATTTCACTGCAAGCGTCTCCAAAGGGGCTACTTTGACATTCTTCACCATTCATTTATTTAACACGCTTAAAACAATCCCTCAGTGCAGGTCACCATATGCAAGGAATTATATATATTCTTTATACATATTGCGGGGTCAATTAGAATTTGAAAATTCCTGTGTATGCCACAGGCTGCTACAAAACGAACAGCGGGCCGCAAATGGCCCTCGTCTCCAGTTTGGACACACCTGCTTTCCGCTTTCAACCACTTCTTACCTATGAGGAAATCCGATGTGCTGTGTTTCTCCAAGAACGTGTGGAGGTGGTACCAGAGCTGCGGCACCCAGTCCAGAACGCGGAGCAGGTCCCGGTGCTGCGACGCGTCGTGCTCCTTCTTCTGGGAAGCTTCCACAACTTTCCGGTGGAGGTACCGCAGCAGAAAGCCGTTGGCCGGCTCCACGTTATTAGAGAACGGAACCATCCTGTGGACGAGGCGGCACATATCAGACGTGGCAAAAGTATTCACAAGCTGTCCTTACGTAGAAGTACAGTGTAAAAAACAAACAAAAAATAAATAAATAAATAAGACTCTGGGAAAAGCAGAAGTAACGATTCAACTCCTGTGCCAAAGTTTAAAAAAAACTTCCCAAAAAAAAGTCATTCCGAAGATAAATACTCAAGTACAGTAAGGACGTGTGCGTACGCGACGGCAGAAATGTGTCTTTTGACGTATTTGAAGGCTTGCTGCTCACCTGAAGCTGAGGTGCAGTCCGTGGTTGGACGACATCTTGACGGGCTGATTCGTCGTTCCGATAACGTAAGGACTGAAACGCAAAAAAAAAAAAACGTCGTGTCGAACTCGCCGATCTTATTCGTCTGTCCAAACGATGCGACTGACCATTTATGGTACTTGCAGGCGAGCGCTCCGTTGATGAGCTCGGTGACGGCGGGGGCGTCGCCGATGTCGTCGATGATCACGACCAGCGGGAGCTCCCCCGCGCTCTGTCGGTCGATCCGATTGGCTATATTGGACAGATACGAGTGCAGCTCCTGCGGGAGCGAATAGCGGTGAGATGGAGAGTCCTTCCCCGTGTGCGCGCTTTCCCCACGTCGTAGCGGGCGCTACCTTTTGCGTCTGTTGATGCATGTTGAAGGAGACGAGGGCGGGCTCGCCGTCCGCCGCGGGCGAGTCGTTGCGGCTGCGCTGCAGGAGGTAGCGGGCCAGACGCTGAGCCAAGTAAGTCTTCCCCGTGCCGCTGGGCCCGGAGAGGACCAGGCGCCTGTGCTTTAGCAGCAGGCTGATGTAGTGCAGCATCATGGGCTTGGGAATGAGGGTCTCGAACACCACAGCGTCCGCACTTTGTTCGCCAACACCTAAGGGACATATGATTAATCATAATAAGCTCAGATAGTCTTTTATAGTCAAAAACAAACAAAAACCGTTGCAATGGAAAATGAAAACATGCAATGCATGTCAACCAATCACAACGGTGATTGATTGACATGCAGTGCATGTCAACCAATCACAACAGTGATTCTCCAAGTGTGCGAAGAATTCAATGTTTAAACTGTTTTAACTTCTAAGTATATTACAGTTGCAATTACTCTTTTCAAACTTTATTTAGGTAAAATGTGTATTTATGTGCAATCATTATTTGGGTACCGTTTTTTTTTTTTTATTTGACTATATTTAAGCACAGTGTTAATTTTCACACTGTGCACAATGTTAAAGTGGCGTACAATAATTTTTCATATACTTCTTAGGGACTTTCTGATGAACACCTAGGACTACTGCGCTGCAGCGTATTTTTTGAGGCGGTACTGAATTGCACAAACGAATTACAAAATGGCGGAAAATGAAATTGAAACTTTCATTTTTTTTCCCCCTTCATTTTCCAGTTTCGATTCACCAAGTCAAAGTTATATACTGTCGATTCACGACATAGAGAGCAACATATTCCATCTTTTTCTTTTCGATATCTATAATTTTGATAATTATAGTTACAGCTCATGAAAACCCAAGAAATCAGAACATAACACAAGAAAAAATGACAATTGTTTTTAATTTAAAAAGCGTGTGGGTGTTTGTCTTCTTGTACGCCTTTTTCTACGTGTCTAATGAATCTATATCTATTTAACGTTTTGAAGCGAACTACTGAAATAAATGAACTTTTTTTTTCTTTTCTTTCTATTGAGACACACTTGGCCCAAGCCTCACCCGCTGCATGAATTTGGTACTTCATTAAAACCTTTCCCCCTTTGGCGGCGGTAATTATGCTTCTCAATTGGCGCTCCTGACCTTTCAAGGTGACAAAGATGCGAGGCGGACTGCCACTCAGACATCGATAAGGTGACGCGGGAGGTTTGTCTCCTCCTATCACCCTCAGCGCTCCGTGGTTCAGCTCATACGTGTGTAGCGAATCGCAATTCAGGCCCAAACTGGCTGTTGGGTCCACCTGAGTTATGTACTCCTGAGCAAGAAAGACCCAAAATGAGTGGCGTTAACGTGCGCGAGGATTTACGATGACGACGCACAACCTGCGTGGACTTACTCTGAATGTCTTGGCTATCATGGAGTCCAGATAGGCCCATTCGGTCCTCTCGCCGATCATCACTGAGCCCAGGTAATGCTCTTGCGGCTGTTTGTGCTCCTACAGGGACATGAGGGCTTGCAGATTCTCAACCTTGCGACGGCAAGAGGTGGACTCGAAAGCTACGCGGGCGCGTCTTTACCTCAGCGTGATCGGTGAAGCGAACCAGCACTTGCGCGTGCGCCTCCTCCGGCTGAGACGACACACTTAACATGTTGCCCGGGGACACATCTGAAGGGCACAGGACCAAAACAAATATGAATGCAACTCTCCGGCCACAACATTAGGTACACCTGCACAGTCCTATAAGATCCAATACAAGAAATGGATAATTTTTTTTTGGTTTACAAAGATAAGAAAGCCCGATTTTGTGTAACCCATTTTTATCCCAATCAAAAGGATAAAAATGGTACAGCATCAAGATCATACAATAGCACAAATAATTTCAACCTTATTTGATGAGATGGCCAAAAATATTACATTTGAATTTTTCATGTCAAATTCTACTTCCCACCAGTGGCTAAAATAAGCCCGTCTATGAATGTATATGCACATTTTCTCCAAATCAAATATGATTTTTGAAATGCTTGTGCCAAACATATGCATTCATTTCTGAAATTGTGAATAAGTGGTGTCTTTGGATCCAAATTTAAATCCTTCCGCAACCGTGCGATCCCCCCGCCCCCCAAAAAAAACACAATAATAAAAAAAAAATGTTTTTAATAGGGAAAATATCACTCTATAACATTACATTGTACTTTGTAAAAACAAACAGTAAGGACACAGTTAAATGGAATCATACGGTTTTTGCTCCAATTTTTGCCTCAGTTCAGTGCCTTGGCCACCGGAGGGCAGTATAATACAGACATAGCGACACACGACGAAGAGTTTCATCATTTCATCTTAGCAAGCTTGACTAAGTCATTTCTCGTCGTTTATCGCAAAGGATAACGAATATTTGCGAGTACTGTCTGTCTGTATGTTGCTCCAGCGTTGGTTTTCAAATTTCTGTTGCTTAAGTGATTATTCGTTCGCGCGTGATGTCTAAGGCGCTTTGCGTCGTGTGTTAGCATAAGCTAGCATTTGTACGATGCAATCAATGCGCGGCTTCTGGGAGGGGAAAATCCTTGAAAGGATACCTACTCATTGTAAAAATGCAGGTTGATATATGTTTATAGTCAACAGAGGAGAGCGGAGGCCACTACAAATGGGTCAAATGCCGTATCTGTGGTTGTCACGCACCTGGACCTTTGCAGTCATTCAGACTGAGGCTGAAGGACTTGCTGAGGGACACGGGCTGCCTCAGCGACGGTCCCGAGAAGGAGGCCAAGCCCGAAGGCTGCGAGGTGGACGAGGTGGGACCAGAAGCCGCGACATGGAACTGACTTCCGATTTTCAGGTGGTCGTTCTCCTCCTTCAGGCTCTCCACTGTTGACTGGAACGCAACCATTTGGATTCAAATCGATACGAACAAAAGAAGTTGTGTCGTCCGAGCGAACCTCCATGCTGTCCATGGCGTCTCTGAGCTGCTCCAGTTGATGCGCGGAGTTTAAAGCCTCCAGCCGGATGTCTGTCAGCTCCCTCTCTTTTTCCCAGAGTTCTGAGCGGAGCTCTGACACTGCTCTCTCGTCACCTTCTTCCTCCTCCGTTATCCCCATAATCCTCGAGGGAAGGGAACACAACAAACTCATCAGGCAGAAACAAAAAAAAAAATCCCTGCGAACCTCGAGATGAACTTTCGTCTCTTACTTAGAGGAGATGTCAGACGTGGAGGTTTTGAGGGACAAAGACAGGTTCTCTCCTGCTTCCGCTCCTTCGTGCAGCATCTTTGGAGAGTTTGGTGCCGAGGAGTCGGGAGTGACAATTTCTTCGATGTCTGAGCAGGTTTTGGCGCCTTTCTTGATGCTGAAGGCCTTATTGAAGGAGCTTCTCAGCTAGAGAGACACAGGACCACACACAGGCAGTCAGACTAACGAGCTCAGAGGATGTTGTGATTTGATTACTGAGGAATTCAAAGGAAAAACAGCATCTGCAGTGATACAAAGAAGAAAACAAACGCCGATCGGCCTGTCGAAAGCTTCTGAAAGGGACGTTTTAATTACATCTGCGCACAATTCAAATCAAGGTTAGCGAGCTTAGATATCGGTAAGTACTGGTGTCTAATTCAACGCACAACACAAATCCATATAGGTTGGTTATTTTTTGCCTTGCTCATGGGCACCGTGAGCGCAAGACAAGCATCACTCCGACAACTAGTTGCCGTTTGACATTGCATGCAGCATGCAGCCATTGACTGAAGCAGACCAAAAGTTCAGATAGCGCTTGTAGGTTGCGAAGGGGGGGCCGTGGGGTGGGGAACGTTAAAAAGATTAAACAGAGGAAGGCGTTTTCAATGGAGAAGCGTGGCTGCTGATTGACGGGGGGGGGGGGAAATACGTTGGAGTGATACATCTCGACTGAGAAACAAACTTTGCATGACGGGGCAATGTTTAGCCTGGGTTGTCAGTGGAAGTTACGGAGAGTCTGCGCTTCACGCACACTCCCGGCGCATTTTGAACATTGTAAGATGAGTTTTGAAGTGCTATTTCTTACCCAGCTCTTTTTCTTCTTCTTCTTGGCATCCTGGTCCTTCAAGCTGCCGACGCTTGACAAACTGGTCAGACTGTTGAGGCTGGCGAGGCTTTCACACGAGTTCTGTCGACGGATACGCAAGTCTGGGGAAAACACTCAGCGTCAGGCAAACGTTCAAAGGGGCAGAAGAAGCAGTCACGACGACAAGGCAGAGTTAGTTCTCAACCTTTCTCGCTGTCTGGGTGGTTTAAGGCTCCGTGTATGACGGCCTGCGCTTCATCATTTTTGGCCTTGAGGGCTTCGATGGTCTCCCGCAACTCCATCAGCTCTGTGTCCTGCACATGCAGAAAAAGGACGACTCATATAGGATCCTCAAAATGTGACCGCGTCAGAGGTTCAAAGAGTCGAGCCGCACACAGTGCTGCTTATTGTGTGCTTAAGACATCCACAGCGCGCTCTAAACCTGGATCTGGCCCATCTCGTCAAGGTTAAAGCGACGGCGCTCCTGCCTGAGCTGCACAGGTCACTGCGCTGGCACCGACAACAAAAGCTTGTTCTGGAGCGGTCTAGACGGGCCTTTCAGCGGGAGCGGCAAGGCATGAAGCACCGCCAGAGACTCCTCACATTTAAACTCACAGCGCCTCCAGCTCTGATCGCTTTATTCACACTCGACGCGATCCGAGGCCAGAAGAATGCAGGAATGTGGCGCGCGCACGCAAAGCGATTGAGGCTTCAGTGGACTTTTTCTTTCCCTGATCCCCTGAGCCTAAGTCACCGTCCGACTGCGGCGAGGGCCTCAAACCCGCATTCTTCCTCGGCGCAGGCTGTCATTAAAGTCACTTGGCTGCGCCGCGGCAAAGACGCCGATCGCCGAGCGCGTGGGCTCGGCGATGAAAATGCAGCTGGGATTCAAACTCGCGGGGCGTCGACGTGTCGTCGGGTACCTTCTGTTCATGACTTAACGACAGACTCTGCAGTCGGGTTGTCATCAGGGCGAGACTTTGCTCAAAGGCGGCCACCAGATTCGCCTGTTTGAAGAAATACAAGAATGGAATCAGGGTACTCGAGTCAAAACGTTTGATCTGTGACACAGCAACCCCACTAGATAACGCATTCATGGAATATGGTCGATGTTTGCAAAACACAACCGTGTCAACCATCGCTCCCTCCAAACGACGACGCTTGGTGTCCACGTCGACTGAGGTCCACGGCATACACCCTTTGACCTTATTACGTGTTCAAATCCCAAATGAAAAACCACCTCTTCCAAATTGCTTTTCACGTGTAAATTTGCCAGGTTTTATTCCTGTTTTCATTTCTTTCCCTAGCATTTAACTCGAATGCAAAGTCAGCTATGTGCATGAGTGTGGGCGTGGGGGAGTTAAGTTAAGCGTTTATTTGTCAGGATGATAAAATTATTATTTTTTTTTTGTGGCTTCCGTAGTTCAATGTGCACTGCTTGCACTAACAACATAGAGCTAGTTAAGCTGCCGGGGGTGTTACTCTTCGATTCGTGCACTTTGACCGCTCATTTTATGATGCTAAATTGCTGAACATTTCAAATGTGAATTTATTAAGGACTATGTTTACATCCATGTTTTGAAAGGTATTTTTGGTTTGTTTTTAATTATTTCTGTGGAAGTTAATGCTTGGAAAAAAAAAAAAAACCTTCAAAGCTTTTCTGGTATCAGGGGAAATAAAACAAAACCAAGAAGGGGAAAAAAAAATTCAGAAAAAAAATTCCAGAATTTTATTCTAAGGTCATATCGCCCAGGCCTCGTGGTTGGTCGTATGAAACTATTAGTCCAAACTATTTGTGAATGATTTTGCCCTTAAAACCACAAAGTGGTTTGGAATACCGTGAAACTGCAATCTCTTGCAAACCTGTAATACACGCTAGCTCGATTTGTGGAACGTTCAACTTAGTTATTCTAATTCAGTCGAATTCATCTTGAGAGTACTTACATTTGTTGACAGCTGTGTGGTCAGGTTGGACACCTTTTCCTGAGAAGACTCCAATTCTCTCCTCAGCTTCCGGATTTGCTGAGAAGGGAAATTGGTTCGAATGTGAATGTGGCTCATTATTTCAATGAGGGATTTGTGAAACGACAGACAGTTTTGTTCTCATCAGACGACAGGGAAGGAAAGCGACAAGAGCAGCGGAAAAAAAACACGCACCTCTCCCTGTATCCTTTCCTCCGCCTTTGGATGCAGTGGGAAGAAAATGTTTGACGGTTAGAGAAAGAAAGGAAGAGAGGATAGGGAGAGGAAAAAGAGGAAGAAGGGGCACATTTGTAGCTACCTGCGACTGAATGGCATTCCCACTCACCGACGAGTAGCTTGACGAGGCGTTGGACGCCAGGGACATTACAGACCCGTGAACTGAACACACACAATTCGGGGAATCGCCAAGGCAATTAGGAAGAGAATTTGACATATTTACTGTATATACACTGCTCCAAAAAAGTGAAAGATATTTGGATTTGGGGGGAAATTTAAGGATGACTCTAAAATGCACTAGACGGTGGGTGGCCAAATTCACAATCGACCAACATATTTTGTGGTTCTGTCAGAATTGGTATTTAAACAGCCCTCTTCATGATACCCTTCACATTTTGACACAGGATCAAGTTGACACCTAAAAACTGATCAACGGTTCCTCGCCGTTGCGAGGCTACAGACAGAATGGTCTCAGACGGACGTAGCCACGAGCTTCAAGTGTCGCAGCCTGTCATCAACAGGCTGCGTCAGAGACACTGGAAGAGTCACAGAAAGGTATGGAAGTGGACATCCTAGGAACTCTATTGTACAATTCATGGATCAAACACCGTGTTGTGAATTTGGCCATTCAGCCCCTTGTTGGGGAAAAGCAAGGTGCGCAAAAAGTACTAAAACATGAAACAGTTGGCCGATATAAGTCAAATTAAGCTCACATGGAAAGGTTATAGTGCATTTTCTGATCATGTTCTGTTCAACATTTCACCCAAAAGCCAAACATCTCAGTGTCAATATGTGCAGTATATATACTGTCACTACTTACCTTCATCACGCATGTCCTTGTCCCGGAAGGATCCGGAGCGAACCATCCCTAAACTGCGGGGGCGTTCGGCCAGCGATAACGTGCTTCCGAGCGGGGACGCTGCGTACAGCTCAATGGAGGCGTCTTGGGTCGGGATGCTGTTGGATCGAGTCATTCTCGGAGGTCCGCCGAGCGGGCTTGGCACTTGTAAGGCGCAAGTAGGGGACCGTCACTTCCCACTCGATTGCCGGACAATGTTTCAATGTACCCGCGAAGATAAAGATGCTACATTTTTATGTCAATTAATGGAGTAATTTGTTGTTGTGGTTGTGCAGCTGTACTGCATCACACAGGACTATTTTTTTCCCTCTCAAATCAGCAAATTAAATGAAATATTGTACTTGCTAATAAATGCTTTTCCATTACCGTTCTGACCAGTTTAATCAAAAGGGAGTACCGTTTCTTCAATCGACATAAATATAATGAATACTTCATACGGCTCCTGCATGAGGTGGATTTGCACTCTGCAATTTGGTTGCTGATGTGCCCGTATATGAATAAAATATGTATACATGAAATTGACTTGGCACACCTGCGCTGTTGATGGAGGAGCGGGGCAAGGACGTGGGCGAGGACGACAGCATCGGAAGAGTTAGCGAGTCGGTCGTGCTCAGAATAGAACGAGAGTGTCTGCGCTCTCCTTTCTCCTTCCCGTCAAACTCGACGTGGGAGGCGGTGCTCAAACTACACACATAGAGGACAAAGGCAGAACTATTTAGTTCAGGGTACACAAACACTTATGAAGTACATGTCAATGTATTTTCCCAAAAACATGCGTTGAGGTTTTCTTTTGCATACAGAAGATATGGCTATTTGTATACGCTTACCTTAAACCTTTCTTTGGCAGAGTGTTTCTGTCGCTCTGAGAACTGTGGGGAACAAAGAATGATATTCTTGAACCAGGGGAAGACACACGAACCAGTAAACCTCGCAGACAACTTGTATTTGACCAGCAATTATGATTTCACTGGGAAGAGGACAAAACTGAAAATAGACCACCGGTGATAATAGTCTTGCAGTCTCTGTGTGTACGGATGGATTAGTGTTGACTTGGCATCTCACTTTAATCACTGATGTAAGCTGCTGTATTATTCTTCAATGACAATTTGAAGTCATTAACCCAACGCAGTTCCGCAGCTAACCTCTCGAGGATGTCACATTACACTAGAAGGTGTCATAGATTAGCATATACGTCAGGATGCACCTGTTCGTCTCTGTCGTGGACACTTGACTTCCAGAGCTCCAGCTAGCGGGATGGCCTCTGTCCTCAAGTCCATCTTTGTCTCCGGACTCACTCGAGCGGTGGCCTCTGGGCAACTTCTCGCGGCCTCTCTGCTGCAGCTCTGACGCCACGCTCATCTGGAAAGGCAGGGACTCCATGCTGCGATGCAGCCCGGACACTCGAGGGTAGAGCAGGGGAGACGTGCTCCCGGTGCTCCCCTCCACCCCGAGAGAAGTAAGTTGCCGAGGCCCCGAGCCGATCCCCGAGCCTGAGAAGCAGGCCGCAGAGTTGACATTGAGCAAAGGGGCGGGGCTGGGCGTGAGGCAGGGGCTCGTGCAGCTGGCCGGTTCTTGAAGCTTTGAGTAAGGAGGAACCTTCGGAGGCAAAGAACCCTGAGCTCCGATGACCTCCAGGTTGTTGGAGTTCAGCTTGTCAAGATGGGAAACGGACGGAGGCTTCGTCAGGCTGCGTGATCCGGACAACCTACAGACGATCAAACAAATACATATTCATACATCTCAGCAGTCTGCAGAATTGCAGGATGTATATTCTGTTCCCCGGCCTTTATTGAGCCACGGAAAATATTTAAGATCAGAAAAATCTCACGCCACCAACTAAAAATGTCACAAAAAGCACATACACTGAAAGAATGATGATCTGGTCTCAATTTACAGATTTACTTCGTGTGCAACCTGGGCTTATTTCGGCTATTAGATTGTTTTATGAATGGTAACATGTGGACACACAGGTTAAATGTACCTTCTGCCAGCTAGTAGCAGAGCCTAGCCATCACTATATGTCGCTGGCATAGATAGAAGATACATTATTTGTATTTTGATAGTAATTAACGTGAGGACGTCTCAGGGCACACGAATGTGCTTGGGAATTTACAATCTGAAGCACCTGTGTGCGGTGGATGACGGTAGATCTGTGGCTTTGCTGGCGCCGGGGGGTCTGAGCCCCTGGAGCCTTCCTCCGCTCTCTGAAGCACTTTGTACTCGAGTCCCCTTTAAAGAACCACCTCCGCACTCAGAGTCCGACACGACGGCTTTAGCTTTGGCTCGCTCCTTCTCCTTCTCTCTGTCTGTTTGATTGACAGGACTCGGGATCCCCCGACCGGCCGTTTTACTCAGTCCTCCCGTTCCAGAACCGAATCCGGCCTGCTCTTTGAGCCTCGGGCCCTGGAGGGCCGTACCAGAGGGCTTGCTCGGCCCGGAACCCGCGTCCGCGGTGCCGCTCAGCGGACGTGCCGAGCTGGGCCGGGTTAGAGTCAAGGTACTCGTCTTGGCCGGGCGGGGCAAAGAGCGGTACTGGAGGGCCGTCCTGGCATTCGGAGACAAAAATCCGCTCTGGTCACCGTTCGAGACATCCAGACTCGTCTTACGTCCACCTGCAGCCGGTTTGACAGGAATGCCAGATGTCTTGGGAATGTTGCCACCTGCGCTCACAGTGGCTGAACTGCTGTTATTGGACGTGGGCTTTTTGAAACCAAAGTTGCCTCCGGTCGATGGCCTGGCGAGACCTGATGGAGGTTTACGTTGCTCGCAAGAACCGGTCCCATTCCGCTGATCTTTCCCGGCATCGGACGAAGAGCGTTGAAGACTGGAGTTTTTCACCGCTAATCGAGATTTATCTGACGGCTTCCCATCTGTCTTCACTGTACCTGAAGAAGGGGAACAAAGAAAGACAAATGCCTGAAAAGTGTCACTTATGCTGAATAAGCCTAAGCAAACCATATTAGAATGTCTGCTGATGAAACCAAAGCAGACAGACAGTGCAGAGACCTGACTCACAGCCACTTTCTTATCACGCACTTACTCCTCTTTTCCATCAACTCCCCAAAAATGTTGTGTGTGTGTCGCAGCTGCGGTGATCTGCTTGTGGAAAACTGCTGTTCACATCAGCAAAGCCTGTCTGCGGCCACAAAAGTCCACGGAACGCTGTCAAACTGAACTTCTCCATTGTTGTTGACAGGAGAAATCTGCAGGAAAGGTCCAGGATTCGTCCACCCGTGTGTCCCAATTGGCAAATTAGCGAGACTAGCGTGAGCGTTATTACATGAAAAATATGTTGATGAGTCAACGAGAGAAACGCAAGCTTGTGAGGCTTGGCCACACGAGTGAAAACTCACAATGTTCTAATGGCTTTTAATTTGCATCCAATGGGAGTTATTATAGAGGTTTATATACAAGACATTAACACACTAAAAGAACTGCTGTTGAATGAGACCCACCGGCGTGCAGCCGGGGGCCATCTGGAGTCACTTAAGGGTATTTTTAAAACCACAACACGCGCACACACACACACACACACGCACGCATACACTGGGGACCACTCACGTTTCCCAGTTAATGGCGCTTATAGAAATATGACATATCACATTTTTCACTTCCTTTATAAATGTGAAAATTGGCTTCATGTCCTGTAAAGTCATAAATTCAATCTATTGTCTGACCACAGCGTTACACTGCACACTGACAGAATTAAGGTATAATGTACCGCGCACGCAACTTAATAAAGCGCCATGCATAGGATACTTCAATTCACAACACCTTTCCCTTACAAAAGAGATTATGACATGCATCAGCCTTTACCAGTGCCATAATTACTTTATAGATGCGGTGTGCGTGATTCACAGACGTGAACATTCGCTCATACCTGACATTTTCTGGCACACACTTTATTTTACTGCCACATGCCAGTTTATTGGCTGGATTCTGCAAAAACTAGGCTCTAGGGACGTGGAATGTCAAGGGAAGGAGCCCGAGATGGTGTGTGAGGTCGAGAAGTTCCGACAAGACTCGCCTCCTGGTACCAGTCCTCTCGAGAGGGGTTGGACTCTCTTCCACTCTGGAGTTGCCCACAGTGAGAGGCGTCGAGCAGGTGTATTGATACTTATTTTCCCCCAGCTCGGCGCCTGTACGTTGGGGTTCACCCCGGTGGACGAGAGGGTAGGGGGACGGGACCCGACTGTTGTTTGTGCCTATGCACCAAAACAGCAGTTCAGAGTACCCACCCTTTTTGGAGTCCATAGAGGGGGTGCTGGAGAGTGCTCCCGCTGGGGACTCCATCGTTCTGCTGGGGGACTTCAATGCTCACGTGAACACCATGTTCAAGCATAAGGGTGTCCACATGTGAACTTGGCACCAGGACACCCTAGGTTGCAGTTCGATGATCGACTTTGTGGTCATGTCATTGGACTTGCCGCTGCATGTCTTCGACACACGGGTGAAGAGAGGGGCGGAGCTGTCAACTGATCACCACCTGGTGGTGAGTTGGCTCCGACGGTGGGGGAAGATGCCGGTCCGACGTGGCAGGCCCAAACGTATTGTGAGGGTCTGCTGGAAACATCTGGCAGAATCCCCTGTCAGAAGGAGTTTCAACTCCCACCTCTGACAGAACTTTGCTCATGTTCCAGGGGAGGCGGGGGACATCGAGTCCGAGTGGACCATGTTCCGCGCCTCCATTGCTGAGGCGGCCGACCGGAGTTGACCCCGAACCTGTTGGTGGCCACCAACGGTGAGGGATGTCGTCAAGCTGAAGAAGGAGTCCTATCGGGTCTTTTTGGCCCGTGGGACTCCTGAGGCAGCTGATGGGTACCAGTTGGCCAAGCGGAGTGCAGCTTTGGTGGTTGCTGAAGCAAAAACTCGGGCATGGGAGGAGTTCGGTGAGAAAGACTTCCGGACGGCTTCGAGGAAATTCTGGTCCACCATCCGGCGTCTCAGGAGGGGGAAGCAGTGCACCAACAACACTGTGTATAGTGGGGATGGGACGCTGCTGACCTCGACTCGGGACGTTGTGAGTCGGTGGGGAGAATACTTCGAAGACCTCCTCAATTCCACCAACACGCCTTCCCATGAGGAAGCAGAGTCTGGGTTCTCTGAGGGGGGCTCTCCAATCTCTGGGGTTGAGGTCACCGAGGTATTGAAATAGCTCCTCGGTGGCAAGGCTCTGGATGTTGTGGGGCTGTCCTGGTTGACACGCCTCTGCAACATCGCACGGACATCGGGGACAGTGCCTCTGGATTGGCAGACTGGGGTGGTGGTCCCCCTTTTTAAGAAGGAGGACCGGAGGGTGTGTTCCAACTACAGGGGGATCCCACTCCTCAGCCTCCCTGGTCAGGTCTATTCAGGGGTGCTGTAGAGGAGGGTCCGTCGGGAAGTCGAATCTCACTTTCAAGAGGAGCAGTGTGGTTTTCGTCCTGGCCGTGGAACAGTGGACCAGCTCTACACCCTCAGCAGGGTCCTCGAGGGTGTGTGGGAGTTCGCCCAACCTGTCTACATGTGTTTTGTGGACTTGGAGAAGGCGTTTGAACGTGTCCCTCGGGGAGTCCTGTGGAGGGTGCTTCAGGAGTATGGGGTACCGAGCCCCTGATACGGGCTGTTCGGTCCCTGTACGACCGGAGTCAGAGTTTGGTCCGCATTGCCGGCAGTAAGTGGGACTCGTTTCCGGTGAGGGTTGGACCAAGCCAAGGCTGCCCTTTGTCAGCGATTCTGTTCATAACTTTTATGGACAGAATTTCTAGGCGCAGCCGAGGCGTCCAAGGGGTCCGGTTTGGTGGCCTCAGTATTGCATCTCTGCTTTTTGCAGATGATGTGGTTCTGTTGGCTTCATCAGGCCGTGATCTCCAACTCTCACTGGAGCGGTTCGGATAAGCGGTAGAAAATGGATGGATGGATGAATACAGCCACGTTAAACATTGCGAATTAAACTTGCAACACTATATTTACCAGGGGTGGGCATTCAACCAAGTGTTCTTGATTGGCTATGGGGAGAAAACAGCTGAAGAGAAACAAAATGACTGTTTTTAAATCATCAAGCGCTGCTCGCCAAATGGTGCCCTACAATCAATTCCACAAACTCATCCAAAATCTTAATACATTTTCTCCATTTTCATTATTTCATGGTGAAAAATGACACAGGAATGAATGCCCGCGTAACGGATTAAACTCATAAAATGATTGAGCTTTGTGACATAGTCTTAACGACCGTATCAGTGGCAGCCGCATACATAAGCTGGTGCAAAACTCTGCTGATGGTCAGTTCAGTTTATGGTCATTTAATCAGAGGACAAAGTCACATGGAAAGAACTGTTTATTAAGACGCTGCCTATGTAGACTGGCACAGAGCACCATGGCTGATATCCTGTTGTGGCACGTACGCGCCCATTAACGTAAAGCGCACACAGATGTGTGATTAGGAAGGAGCTGCGCAGGTTTTATGCCAATGACGGGTGACGCTTTTTAAGGCCGGCGCAATCACAAACATTGCATGCATACGCACACATACAATACATTGTTTTATTTATCAATTTGTTCAACGACGAGCTCAGATATAAAAGGACAGACAAAGGGAAGAAGAAAAACAGTTTTCCAGTGTGCGTGCGTGTGTGTGTGTTTGGCTGGCAGGAAGGGAGTGGGTGGCAATGGACGTTTGATACATGGCACCCTGTCGAAAGGCCCAGAGGGTGGGCTGCAGCTGCGGGCGAATGTGCGTGGACAAAGACAGCGAGTGTGTCTGTCACCATGTGTGGGAGCGAGACTGGCAGAGCACAGAATCCGAAGCCAGACAAATGCGCCAGTGTGCCGCTTCTATTCTAAAAGCATTCATGCGCAATTGTGAACTTACCTGCCATTTTCAGCCCACTCTGAGGCGTGTGCGTGATAGGGGAGGCGACTGCCACCGGTGGGTTTCTTCCCCTCTTTAACGCGTTCCCGTGGCCCAGCGTTTGTGGTTTTTTCAGTTCACCCTTTCCTCCTTCGTGACCTTCCACCCGCGCCCTCGCTTTTTTCCACTTATTGGCCGATTCGGACTTGAGGCTTCCCGTGTCGTAGGCGTCGCTGCCCAGACTCTTACGGCCGGCTTTGGTATTGTCACTGTCCCACGACAGTCCACTTTCCACCAGAGATCTTTTCTCGGCATCTGTGCGCATCTAGAACGACATACAGACCTTATCAACAAACGTCCGTACGAAAAGTGATCAACAGAAAATATCTTCATCTTATTTTGTGCCATAATGCAGTGATTCCCAACCAAGGTACCGTGCAGACTTTTTATACTTCCTGTATGCCAGACAAAGTCCAAGGAGAAATGAAAACTGCATGAAAGTCAGGCGTATCCAAAGCCGCAATACAAATGCTCCACGCGTCCCAGAGACTCCGACTGAAAACAGCCTCAGGCGGCAGGTGCCGCTTACAACGGACGCGTCCCACTTCTGGTCTAACAAGTCTGGCGGCAATCAACGTCGAAAGGATAAGAGGAGTCGGCGGCACGGAAAGGTCGGCCCGGTCACCTTGATGGTGTACGTTAGGACGAGAGCGCTCGTACAATCTCGCGGACACACACTTCAGCCGACGGTGTGTTGCGTGTGACAGTTCAAGCAGCTGCGCTCTCACACGGACTCAGGCTGGATTCCTTTTTTTATTAAAAACTAATAGACCCCACGGGGAGGCGGAAGCAACACGCACGCACACACACACGTCCATGTAGACATAAGCAAATCCACCTCTTCTATGTCACTAGTGCTCCTCCATTTAAAAAAAAAAATGTTGATTAACTCCTTTCCTTCCACCCTTTGTCCCACTTTCTTCAAATTCTTTCCCTTCTCCGTCCGCTTATCCTGTCGAGCACGAGGAACGGCAATTGTGTGTTCAGTCGGAGATGAGGGATAACAACATTCTAACAACAATAACAACAACGGCGGCCCGCGAATGAGAAGTGTCGGCAGTCGCGTGTACGTTGGACGATACGGAGCACTTGAAGATGGGATGCTTGGTTGCCATGGTAATAGGGGCTAACGGTTTCCACGAAAAGGCACGGAGGGAGACACCCCGCGGGTTCTTCCGGCTCACTGGCCCAAATGCCGGACTGCAGACGGTCCCGTGTGTGCGTGAGACCTGTCCTTCACGTAACGGACAAGACAAAGAGTTGCACTCTCGGCATCCCTGCGGTGCTGTTGCTATGGTTACGCCGACTCCCGTTCTCCTGCGCTTCACTCTAGCCCCCTCAAAAATCCCACGACAGCGCTCGCGTTAAGCGCACTGCGGAGGTGTAACCTACATCACGCAACCGTGCAGCATAAAAGCGCAAATGGACGCGTCACGTCCCCCCCGCAGCAAACGTACACCGATTGGCCGCAGTCATGTTTCTTATCATGCGGATACTAAATATTGCAAATATTAGAAACCACAAACAATTACAGGTATAGTTCAATGAATTCGAACAGTGTCAAACGCTCAATTTAGTTCGGTCGTTCAATTTAAAAAGTGACACTTATGGAAATGCATTGCACAAAGAGTGAAATGTGTTATTAGTAATGTAGCATTTTGATGATTGTGGCTTACAGCAAACAATAACCTAAAACTCACCATCTCTAGAAAGAAGAATATTACGTAACAAATAGTCAAGAAACAATGAAAATGATAAATTTGGCAGGAATTTGCCGTCTGAAAAGTATTATCCCAGTGTTTAATGAAAGTACATCATGTACAGTATGAGTATTGAAAAAAATAAAAGGACTTTTCCACCATATCCTAATTTATTGAGATATACTGTTTCCGTATAACCACAATTAATGGATGAAATATTGTTAAGGTGATACATAAATTGATTCACTCTGACCGTGCCAATGACAATTTAGCATGACTGTATAACTTTTCTGGATTGAATCACATTAGATTGCTACTAATGTGATTGCTACTGGTGTGTAAAAGTGCGTGTCCTCTGCGTACAAATGCCACGTGTATAACGCATTAATCAGCACCTCGGGGGATTAGCGCCTTAATCAATGCACACACACAGATGTCCTGCGTGTGTGTGTGTGTGTTAGAGTGCCAGCATGCGGTGCTTACCACAATGGCTGAGTTCCTGCGGGAGCCAATGGGAGTGGAGGGAAGCGAGTTGAGGGCGGGGCTTGTGACGAACTCCTCCGAGCTGAGGTTGTCGGAGGCGTCGCTCAGGCCGCTGCTGATGGAGCTGCTCTCGTCCCAGCTAGAAGACAAAAAGGCTCGGTCGAGATCACGCTGGCACTTGTGCGTTGGGTTTGGTTTGATTCAAAAGACGTTAGCGTCACATTCTGGTGGCGCGTCATATCGACATCATTGAATGACATTTGCTACTCATTGCACAGTGGACCGCGATGAGTCACCAACCAGTAGAACCATACTATTGACTGAAAATTGCACCCATCCGCATATTTTTGTGCTCTTTCTGTGACGTCCTAAAATGCCGACAAAACACCCCGCTCCTTCGGAGGCACCGTGCTAGCGGAGGCATAGCTAGCTTTGATAAACGGCTGCCGGCGAACAGCAGCTTGATGGAAGATTCCAGTCTGACAGGCGGGCAAGAAGGCTCCTTGTGGGGTACGGACGCTGGAGAATGCAGGCTGGCAAACATCTCAAGACGCTATCAGTGTTTGGGTATTTTTAGGGTGTAAAACTATTCACATGGACATTTCTGAA
Source organism: Phyllopteryx taeniolatus (assembly GCF_024500385.1). Taxonomy (NCBI): domain Eukaryota; kingdom Metazoa; phylum Chordata; class Actinopteri; order Syngnathiformes; family Syngnathidae; genus Phyllopteryx; species Phyllopteryx taeniolatus. The sequence continues at coordinate 1,776,738 of NC_084502.1, forward strand.
CTTATACTGGCAAATGTCCAAAGTTGGTGTTGGCTTGGTCCTTAACTCCAGCGAATAGCGAGGCCTCACTCTTACGCAGGGTGAGAAAGTCAAAGTTTCCTCTTGATATGATCCACGTGGCGTCCATGGAAAATTCCATTCGACATGTTCAGACACTTATACAGCATGCATTTTAAATCTCAGACCAGGTGCTGATTTGTCGTGCTGAAACTCAACTCAGCGATTAAGAATCTCGCTGTTCAATCACTGATTTCGCAGGTGCCAAATGAAGTTTGAATCATTGTTTAATTAACATCGTCGAAATGCTCCATATTTAAGCGGTACATCAGGAGCCGCGAGCTCAGTTACACCGGCAGCCGACTCGCTCGGCTCCACGTCTTCTACTCTTTCTTTTGATGAAATATTCATCGACAACTCACTCCGCATACACGCGGCGTCCAACTTCCACCCTGCTGCGACTGCGGACACGTTAAAGTCAACAGAATCTCAGCCGACTTGCACAAAAATAGCACGAAGAACATACGCGCGCGTGCTGAACATACACATCTACAATTACAGGCACCAGATGGACCTGGCTAGGCCAACTGTTTGCTTCCTCTCCGAAGCGACTGCTGTAAAAATCCCGACACGTGCAAGTTAACTGATCGAATCGGACGAAATCTCCAACTAAAATGAATCCATCACCTGGTTCAAAATGGTGATTGCGAAGATGCAAAAAAAAAAAAATAATTGAGCCGAGTGGTACATGCGGGGAATTTGATTCCATGAAGTGGGTCGTGTTTCGGAACTCGTGGGGGTGAGGATGTGCCCTCGTTTGTGTCATTAGGTTAGGCTGCTCTTATAGGAAAGAATGGGGGTGCCCTAATAAGGTCATACTGCATCTATACTGTGATACAGGGGAGGATGGAGGCAGTACAGGGTCTTCCGGTTGAGTGCCTGTATGGGTCGCAGCGCAGCCTGGGGGGCTTGATGACAGCCATCGGGGGTGGGGGGCAAAGCCCGTCCTGTCTGGCCTGTGAATATCTTTGACACAAAAAAGAAAAAAAAAAAAAAGGAGCAGAGCAACACTTTAGGGTTGTCATGTTGCCTGTATGCTGTAGCATTAATCTGCACACAATTTTTGACCGAATTGCTAAATTCTAAGAAGTATGAAGTTTGATTTGGGATGATTTTGTTTGTTGAGTGATGGAGTCGTCGTCTGATTGGAGTTTCGGTTGCGCCAGACTCCTTGAGCGAGGGGCTGAAGTTGTTCCTCTTCATGTTGTGTTGTTCACGCAAATGTCCCCACTGTGGGACTTTTATACGGCATTAATGTTTAAAAAAAACAAAAACATCAATGTTGAGCCCCCCCTCAGAGAATTCCCCAACACATGAATATGTCATTCTTTCCTCATTCGACAGTGCTGGAGGATAAACCTCCGTGTGGGACGTGCAGCTGTGGTTCATCGCCACTGCAACACCACCACCAGATGTATGAAGCAATACGTGTTTATTCGGCGCAAACAGACACAACACTCACAGAGCTGGTTTGTGTCAACTCAACTCAGAGACAAAGTCAAACAACGCAAACACCGCCAGGATAATATGGATGAGCAAATAGGCACCAAACCAACAATATTATTTACATGGTAGCTGGCCCAACACCTTACCGACTTTCAGCTCGAGGCGAGTAGAGTAGCCAAACATTATACTCAAGAATATTGTTACTATAATAATGACTCGAGTAAACGAAAAAAAAAAACCTCCAAATGATTACTTAAGTAAGCACCCTAAACCATTCAGTGAAAAAAACTACTCAAGAACTGAGTAACTGGTGAGTGACTGTGTGCAAATTCAGATATTGCTCGACAAAATCGCTTTAAAACGAAATCATTAATCAATTAAATTCTTATAAAACAGCATGAATTAAGACCAATTCAGCCAGATGAAATGGTCTTAAAAGGACTTTCGTAATTTCAACAAATTCAAAGTGGAGTTCTTGGAGGCTGAATGCGGACGTTTTAAGGCAGACGCCGATGGTCATGTGACCGCCTGGATCTGTTTGATTGGGAAAATGGAGTCAAACGTCACGAGTGGTTACGTTGGATTGGTTGAACAGAGTCATGTGACAGCACCCGACCTAGCCGGGAGTGTCTCTGACGAAGCAAAACAAATCACCTCAGCAATAATACATCAAATAAAAGTAGCTAGCAGAATGTAACTATGCAACAGAGCAAAAGTAGTGTTTCTTCCTCACAAAAAAATGCAAATGTAAGGTAGTAAATATGCATAGTTTGTTACTACTCACCTTTGCTCATAAACTGTGTACAAAACATGCAAAACATCTTTGATTATTGATAAAAGCACCATTAAAAATAGTTTCATTTGATGAAAGATGATACAGATACAGATCAATTTACAATAAATACGATAAACGGACTTGTTCTATCAAGGCTGGTTCAATGAAACAAAAATACACTCAGAAATGGATTGTTGAGACAATAACTGCACAAATGTGCACAAATAAACAAAATATATTCAGACCTGAACTACATAAGAACGGCCTTCAACTTTGATCTGCACGAATGAAGTTTAATCCGTCTTCGATACATACACTTCCGTGATTCAAAAACGGGAAACACAACTGAGACCCTCAGCATCAAGATAAACATCTTAAGCTTCCCATGACCAGACTTTTTGTGACATACTGAAAAGGAATTTCATTTCCCTGCCAAGAGCTGATATCCATCCATAACCGTCAACATGCAGCAGCTAGCTCCACCAAGTTCCATCAACTCTCGACAAAAGAACGCCTGAAACAGGAGCATACTCAACAAAAAAAAGAGAAAAAAGAAGAGAATAAGTCACGTGAAGTGGCGTGTTGAGAGAGAGGAAACATTTTAAAAGCATAAAAAGGAGAATGGCGAAGACGGGAAGTACTCTTGATGACACATGGAGAAACGTATCATCGTCACAGGACATGATGCTTCCGACTCCAGTGGACCATCTCTCCCTGGACATTTCCACCCACGTGCCTATTTTACCAAGAGCAAGCCTCACCTTCACTTATTATATTATTATATTCACAAATATTATAACATATAACGAGATTCTCAGAACAGAACGTCAAGAAAATTCCCTCGCAACTCCATGCAGAGATGGGATTAACGACACTGCATCCATGAAACTACAGAAAAACAACATTAAAGTGTCAACCACAGCCATTAATGAGGACGCTAATTAATCCCAAATGGCTTTTGGCAGCCCAAGGGTTGACGTCCCCGCGATGGCAACAACACGAGTTCCTTCTGTTGGATGGAATCATTAGGATAGCATTTACTGCAAATAAATGATCTCGGAGTGTGCACGTGGCAGGCTGTGCATCACTGCAGAGAAACGTTCACATAACGATCAATTGAGGAGACAATCTATACGTTAGAATAAGAAGATGTCTCTAAGAAAACTTGACTAAACTTGGATCAGAGCAGTGACGATTGCCGTTGGCTGAAACTGACGATGAAGACAGTGTCTCTGCTTGACGAATATTATTTGTCATTTTTTCTCCTGTCAAACTTGATTGCAGCCGTGCTGGCAAAAGTTACAACTGGGAATTATTTCAAATGGTTTTGCGGCTTTTCCAATTTTGCAGATTGATGGCCAACAGTTGTTCCTGTCTGCACGCAGGACAGACACGTTCACCACGACTGTGCCTCGCACATTCAATAGCTGCCTATGTGCTGCGCTAAATGCTCCGCTTCCATTAACAAGCCTCTTTGTTCCGCCGCTATGCGAGCACGAAGCTAATTTCTTATCTCGGTGAGCGTGGTAGTTCTTTGGGGCGGATTGTGAGAGAGCTCTACATGCTCCTCTCCCTTGTTGCGCTGAAAATGAAGGCTGTGTTGAAATGAAGTGTAGAGGAACACTGCTGAGACAAAACAAGGGCGCCTGCAGTGATTTCTGGCACAAGCTCTTCTCAGTAAGTAAACTTGTCCAATTTGCACATATATGTGCCTGGAAGTAGTTGATAAGAAGTTCCATTTAATGAATAAATGAGAAAGATTAGATGCACGTTGTTATGTGTGGTTCTGCATACTAAAAGACACGAGCACTCTACTATGTAACCAACAAATGACTAGATTACAAAAAAAAAGTAGCAATGTTGCTTAAAGTAGACTGCATCATTTGCAGAGTTTCCTTACTGACTAATTGAGTAATATTATATAAAAAATAGACGTTGCCTTGTGCAACCTGCTAATCTTTTCAAAGCTTATGCCTAAATACAGTTAAATCGGTCTCCTCCCAACCGGCTGCGCAAATGGATGGAAAGACTGTGCGCACGTCTACAGCGGACAGGAAAGTTCCACTCCTAATAAAATCCACAGTGTCACATGGCCTAAGCCAAAATGGCAAAATCAGACGGCTTCCTGGTTGCACTGATGCCTTTTCAATCAAATGGAAAAAAAGGGCACTGCCAGATTGGCACAGACCAACCGGATGATAAATGGAAAGGGGAGAGCTGCTGAAGTCTTTTGAATTCTCATTAGACGGGCCGCTTTATAATCCAATGATTGTTTATTGCAATGACAGAAAAAGCTGAAACAACATGCAAATGGACTCTTACCATTTCCCACTTTACACCGAGAGAGTCTGTACATGCAGCTGGGGTCCACAGATGGCGAACAACATGAGTTCTTGGACCACTTCGGCCGCTATCGCGAGGAAACAGACACGCTGATCTGTGTCAACTTGTGTAGGGGCATAACACACCATCCTGTCACGTTCATTTTTCATACCAATTCATTTACGTACAAAATGAGACATATACCTTATTGGTATACAGTATGTGAGTATTTTAAATGTATTGCAGACACGACATGTGTTGCTCTGGATTTTGTTATCCATCAGCGCGGCACCGTCAAGAATCCACCCGGCAGGCCTCGCACATACTAAACGTTGGATCTCGAAAACCTCGAACTCGTCATCGGAACGCAGCGTGATTTACAGCAGTTAAAGTTCTGTTCTCGAGAAGCTTCCTTGGGCTGCTCATCCCAAGGAAACACCGGCGTGCATTGCGACTGTGCAGACATTGCGCATCGCTAATAGACGACTATTAAACAATGCCACATCGCTGACGAGCTGTTAGGGGCACTTGTGTGTAATAAGCCGTAAACCACTCATTAAAATGCCTTTTAATTTGGTACGCGGCTCCGCATTCTCAGACGAGTTGTATTGTTAAATGCTAACAGTAAATCAGAAGACAATTAAAACTGCAGCCGTTGGGTATTCCCTCAAAAGAGAAAAGAACGTCCTTGTCAGCATTACAGTATTTGCACTTTGCACATGCGCCTGAACACAATGCGCGCACACAGTATTTGGACATTGCAGGGGATTAGAGCGCAGGCTGGAGTTAATGAGTTTAATTACTGCTAATTCCATCTGCCAACAGAATAGGAGTAGGGTCCATTTGTGCGTGCGGGAAACCTCGAGGCGCTTCCACAAGTGCGCGTCAATGGGGAGAAACGATGGGTGTGACCCCGACGGCAACAGCCTGAAGGGGTTTAGGGCTCGAGTGCACACAAACGACAGAGTAAATGGCCACTGGCCCCCGACGTGGCGCCAAGGAGCTGTCATAAGTTTGACATGTGCCATGTTTTCCCCTTACAGGAATTTTGATCAAACAATCAAACAATAATAATCAGTCGAAGGGTGACATAATTTGAAAAAGCTATTCTGAATGATTTGTCATGAAATAATATAACCCCCTTGACTCTTATTCTCAAATCCCCGGGAGTCTCACGTCACGATGTTCTCAAATGAAATGTGTCCAACACGTTGGAGCCAAGAGTTGACTTAACTCTGACTTAGCTACTTCGGTCTCGTGAAATGAAGCAGGAGCAAAAACAGCAAAGGGCCCGCGCATCATATAAGGAACGTTTGGGAATAGTCTTGGAACTAGAAAGAGCGAGGCTCGTGATCGAGCTGACACCCGCTGGGTCAACTTGATCTACTGTAAGCCCCAATATGGAAGGCACAAGTCGACAGGAGATTCCTTCTTTGTATCGACTTCCTTTTCACGCAAGGTCGAAGTTTTAAGGCGAGTGGCAGATGGATGATCAACGGCTTGGAGGAATGTCTTTAAAGCTCTTCTGCATAAATTAAGGCATTAACTGCTAAACGAGAGGTGTGGGGATTATCTTTTCCACAAAGTGCCATTAAACTCAAAGTTGAGAACGGGTCAAAGAGATATGGCCTAGTAACCCTTGACATCTAAAGTACGGACATGTACGGATTTCTTCCCAAAATCAGCAGGAGAGGGAAAGCACTCCCGGGACAAGGCGGCACGTCCTTTCCAATCGCCTCCTTAAGTAATTCCGTCTGGTGTTCCGTGTGAAGCGCCCACTAACTTCAGCTTCAGCTTAAAGATTTTGGGAGGAGTTCAACAAAGGGGAACCCCGGCGTTCGGAGGCCCAGCTGCAGGTCGGATCCTCGGGTAGAATTACCTTCTGGCCTCCCTCCAGAAGCGTCAGCTGACTTAACGGCTGTGTGAATTAACGGCGCAGAGGGATGTTTTGGTTTGAAAGAAGGCGAGCCGTGGGCTTAGCGAAAGGGAAGGAAAAGGAGGACACGAACGAGAGGGAGGGAGCGCTTTTAAATGCGGCACGCTTCTTCCGACTTGCTGTTGACCTGAAGCAGCTCGAGGTGCAAACAAATACTGCGAGCATTTATTGGCAGGCCACGATGAGGGCCGAAATGACTATTCCAAGAGGCCGCTGTCACACGAACAATACAAAAAACGAACCACAAAACAAAAAAAAACGTTTCGTCAAAAATGCAGAAGTGTATTGGTTACGTTTGGTATTAGTTGTTGTAGCTGCAGTATTATAAGCTGATGACAGCAGCTGATGTGTTATGTGCTAATCTCCAGGTTTAGGAGCACTCGGCAGTCTGTGCTCTGTATTCAAGCAAGCATGTGTTACGTCAGCTTTTGCGTGGCAGATGGAATGTGAAGGAAAGAATCAAAGAGAAACAGGACAATGCACAAAAATTTCAATCGTGTGCATTATTTTAGTCGACTGAAGCTGCGCAAAGAGACGGCAGATCTGACGAGAAAGAACACCGCGAAACTAAGCCCCTGGCAAAGGTTGTCCAAATAACACCTGAATAAAAAAAAGAAAAATGGATGAAAGGCCCATTGATGGGAGCAGACAAACTCTCTCACTTTGTCTGGTTGAGATCAAGTAAACATTTTCAAACATATGCAGTGCTGTCTTGAGATATGAGTTGCATTTGTTTCATGACCACACATGCAACTCAAAACACTCGACCATCTTTCCCCGTTGAAATGAATAGAAATGCCCTTAATCCGTTACAGCCTCCCAAAAACCAACAACAATTATTAATGACGTGTTCTTGATGAAAAGCACTCCATAATATTGTACTTCATAGAAACATACAGTAATGTCATAATTCAATAGAATCCAAGGAAATGAAACAGTTTTTTGCCACATTTTCGACTTCAATCTAATGGACATTGTGCTGCTCCAGTATAAAACAGACATATGAATATACTGCGCTGCTCTCTGCTCCTCCCTAAACTGCAGCGATATCAGTCGTTCTTCGCAGAGGATAAAGAATATGTTATGATTATCATTCTTATTACGTCGGTCAACATGGATATAAGTACCCATTGCTTAAAGCTTTGAACATCGTACCGCTGACACTATTCATTCGCCTGTTTAGGGCGTTTCCTATTGTTAGCCTTAAGCTAGCAGACTCATAGGCTTGTATTTAAAAAACGAACAAATCTCAAGGCACCGTTGTGCACAGGCTGTTGTGTTAGTGTTTGTGTACATATGAAGAGAAGGCAAATGAAGAGGTGAGCGACACGCCTGGAGGGCAACTCCCGTCAGGAGCACGCAGCCGTCAACTGCTGTCAGCCATAACGGACGCATAATGCTCATGCCACTTCAAGATGTTACCGCATTCCTGGCCGCGGGGCGCCTCCAAACACACACTCCGCATTCCTGCCTGTGTATTCTGGGGTCCCACTCCCTAATCCTCCGACATATGCAGGCACACGCATATACCGAAGCACCAGCAGAAGGAAATACCACACGTTTCAGCGTAAGAAATCTTGAGAGGATTTTAAGGAGTTTGCAAGGTTCCGCTTGCAGCTTTTTTCCTTGATTGTGGTGCAATGTCGCTCGAGCTTTGATGTTGCTCGCCTCACCGCAGGAGGCGCCACCTCGTGAAAATATGACCTCTGTCTGTGAACATGGGCTCCTGTGTACAATAAAAGGTGTATGTGTGCACGCGAGTGTCTTACAAGCACGGGTTACAAGCGTCTGTTGTTTCACTCTCACTAATGACCTGTGAGGTCGCGCGTCTAACCTCATGCAGTCACTTGCTAAGCACTAAGACTCCGACGGCCTTGTTGGTCAGTCATATTTAGGGGCGTAGCCAGCTGTGACGATACGTGCATTTATCAAGCGACGTTTCTTTCTACCGAACTGACTTCTGGGAAACTTTGAGGAGGAGGGGACAAGGAACGAGCCTTTACATTTTGGAATGGATCCAAATATGGAATGACCTTCATTTCTCTCTCAGGAAACACAGCACATGGAGTAGCATGCATGTCAGCTGTAAAAGATTCGATAAGGTAAACATGGATGACAACAGTTTGTTAGCTGACTACAAGCGACACTCTGCACTGCTCCGCTTCACACCGTCCGAGAATTTGTCTCTGGTAGTTGGAGCCACTCTAGTACGACAATAGGCAGCCATTTTGACAATAAATAGTTTTGAAACATAAAAACACTACAGAGAGTCACTTAGCCTTGCATTGTTCGGTTGTGCCTACCTGAGGGAAGGAGCTGGAAGAGCTGGTGACCAGAATGTGGAGGCTCCAAGAGGATTTTGCACGCTCTTGGCTTAGTTCTGGCAGCGTGCAAGTCGTCAAGGTAGAGCAAGGGGGGTACCGACGATTTTTCCGGCAGTCCCGATTGTCCGTTGCAGTTGGAGTTTGTCCTTTTTTGTGGCAGCACCAAACCAGACTGTGATGGAAGAACATAGGACTGATTCTATGAGCGCTGTGTAGAACTGCCCCAACAGCTCCCGTGGCAGGCCGTGCTTCCTCAGAAGCCGCAGGAAGAACATCCTCTGCTGGGCAGTTTTGAGGATGGCGTTGATGTTGATGGCCCACTTCAGGTCCTGAGAGACTGTAATTCCCAGGAACTTGAAGGTCTCGACGGTTGACACAAGGCATTTGGACAGCGTGAGGGCCAGCTGTGGCGAAGGATGTCTCTGGAAGTCTGCGATCATCTCTACAGTCTTGAGCACGTTCAGCTCCAGGTCGGCCGCACCGCCGCTCCAGCCGCTCCACTTCCTGTCGATACGCAGACTCGTCACCGTCTTTGATGAGGCCGATGACTGTGGTGTTATCTGCAAACTTCAGGAGTTTGACAGCCGGGTGTGCTGCGGTGCAGTCGTTCGTGTAGAGAGAGAAGAGAAGCGGAGAGAGGACACATCCTTGGGGTGCCCCTGTGCTAGTAGTGCGTGTGGATGAGGTGGTGTCCCCCAGCCTCACCTGCAGTGTCCTGACCGTCAGGAAGCTGTAACTCAACCAGCAGATGGCAGGCGAGACGCTGTGAAGCTGGAGAAGCTTGGAGGAGAGGAGTTTGAGGATGCTGGTATGGAATGCAGAGCTGAAGTCCACGTACAGGATCCTCGTGTAGGTGCCCGCGCCGTCGAGGTGTTCTAGGATGAAGTCCAGTCCCATGTTTTCTGCATCATCCGCAGACCCGTTTGCTCAGTCGGCAAACTGCAGGGGGTCCAGCAGGGGTCCTGTGACGCTCTTGAGGCGGTCCAGCATGATGCGTTCAAAGGACTTCATGACCACAAATATCAGGGCGACTGGCCTGTAGTCATTCAGATCCCAGATTGCAGGTTTCTACATTTTTCTTCATCTGTTATCTATGTACTCCTTTTACATAGCCCCCCCTAGTGTTCAGACTGAGATACCACAAAACTGAACTGCCTTGTGTTACAGGCTACATTTAAGTGAAATGTGCGGCAGTAAGGACAAGTTGTTAGTTTTTACATTTTGTTTGTGTGTGTTTTGTGACCTTGAACAATATCTGATAAAAATAGAGCACAATTCCATCATAACTGCAGGATGTAATGCATTATCAAGTATCGGCACTCTGTAACAGTGAGTACTCAAATAGAAATACTATAAATACTCATGCTCGTTCTGAAAAATGTGGTTTTTGTGCATCCCGACTCATTCAGGTCGTGGGTGAGCTGGAGCCTATCCCAGCGGAATTTGGACGACACTCTGGACTGCTCGCCAGTCACTAGCAAGGCACATATACAAAAAAACAAACAAAAAACAATCATTCCAACTCATATTCACACCTCTAGACAATTTAGAGTCGGAAGCCGCGGTACCCAGAGAAAACTCATTCAAGTACGGGGGACAACGTGCAATCTCCACACAGGAAGGCCCGAGCTGAGATTCAAACCCTGAAGCTCAGTACTGCGAGGCATACGCGTACTACTCAGCCGATCTGACCTTCTGGTTTACCTGTGACTCACGCACGCACACACAAATAACTGACATCATCTGTGACACATACCTGGACCACATCGTAACCTCCCAGTCGATATTTTGAATGGAAGGCCGCTACAAAGATTTATGGGACGAGTGTGTCAATGAGTGATGTCATCAGCTTTCCAATCTGTGGTTATTATGGGGTGGATGCGCAGACCGTTGGGATTGGATGACTTTTGAAAGGGGCCGCTCACGATCAATGTTTAATGTTTGTTTCCGTTTAGGCGCGCATATCCAACGCGAACACCCCGGCGGGGGCCCCCCGTGGGACTTGGAAAATGTCTCACGAGAAGATTGCGAAAGTGTTCGAAGCGCTGCGCGCCGCGTGTGCGCTTGTAGTGACCCACTGCAATGAGCTTACACAAAGGGTTAATGGGAACACAACAGAGCATCTCTTTTGTGCGTGTCAAAGCAGTGAACAGCATATAGAAAACGCACAGCTGCGGAATCGCCGGACATGCTTGTAATATTTTCATTTCCTTCCCGACGTGAGAGGCAAAAAATATGGGGACCACTACTCAATATGCTGCAGTCCAGTTGCACACCAACAACTATTCATCCAGTCCGCCATTTGCTATTGCGCTTACCCTGGAGTCCATCACGCCGGACTGGTGGCCAGCCAATCGCAAGGCACGTATACGTATCGTTCAGAGATGTCAAACTCAAGGCCCTGGGGTCCAGATCCATCTCGCCGCATCGTTTTACGTGGCCCCATGAGAGCAAATAGTGCATCGACCTCATTTGTCTTGCTAAATGTTGCTCTTGTTCATGTTGTCTCTTTTTGACCTTTCCCAAAATATTAAAAATAAATTAAAAAATCTGATCTTTTTCACCTAATACCGATCAGCTGAAAAATCGGCCCCGATTTCCGATCGTGTAATCAGATCGGGAAAGCGTCCCTAACAAACAACGGAGGAGCAACTTGGGAAAAAATAACAAAAAAAAATAAAACCCCAAAATAACCCACACCCGCCCCCCCACCCCGACACCTTTTTGTGCATCTATTCAAGTGCCTCCTGAATTTGCCCATCCAGTGCCAAGTCTGCACGGCATGGGCACCGGCCGGTAGAAGGCGTCGTTGAGAATGTAGGTCAGTCGTTCAAGTTGAATTCGCTTGCGGCTTGCGCAGGGGGGGGGGGGGGGCGACAGAGCGACACGCCCACTGGAGCGCGCTCGCCATCGTCGCACTCGTCTTAAAACAATGGAACCGCCGGCGCGATATTTGCGCTGCATGAACTTGCAAATATCGCGCCGGCGTTCTGCGTTCGTCGGATAATTACAGTCACGTGACTTGCCGGAGCCGCCCACCTTTTTGCATGCCCAGTGTGAGAAAGACGTAACACTATGTCTGACGGTGGCGCTTAGCTCATATGGTGAATATGAGCACTTGACATAATTATCATACAGCAATGGAACGGAGTTGGATCAATGGGAATGTTGCAGGTGACAGATTATTCGCCTTAGCTGATTGGATGATCGCAATCTGCCTTCCAATGGATGATAATAATAGAAGCGACAAAAGTGCAATTACCTTGACACAAAGTGCATTGTCCTCCCACGGCGCTGCGGCATTTTGCCGTTCAACACGCGGCCGCTCATCTTACAAGAGTCCGCGAACAAGTGCTTGCGCGTTCAGGCTGCTTTCTTCCTCTCGGGCATGTCCGAAAAGGGTCCGAATGACGCCGCGCGCGCTGCTTTCCGCCCGTGGACGCCGGCAGCGTTCACCGAGTGACTCGAGCGCTCCTCCTCCTCTCGCACTCACCGCGAGGGAGAGAAGAGAGAGAAAAAAAAAAAAAAAAAAAATGGGCAACACCCATTGAATTGAATTCCGCACAAACGCGCGCCGAAGCTCGGACGCGGCAGAAAACAAAAGCCACGCGCAGGTGAAGCGGACAATTTCGCCCTTTTGGAGATAGCAAATGCACACCCGTTTGGTGTCAAACAAACAATCCAACAAGACAAAAAGACAATCCACCTCATCGGGTGCCCGTTTTGCCAGAAAATCAAAATATAAAAAATGATGCTTACAACGGATTTGTGTTGAGAGTGGTTTCGTCCTAAACAGGTCGGGGCCCAACAATCTTATATATTGAACGCGTTCAATATTTACGAGCAAAACTCTCCCGTGTGCGTGGGCAACGCAAATTTTCGGGAATTGTGACGTGGAAACGGAATGTAGCCGATCAAAGGAGCACCCGAGGCCGACAGATAGGAAAGCGACCGTAAATGAAAACTAAAATGTCTTACCCGATATCGTTTTATGTAGAAAAGTGGCTTCCAAAGATCATAGTTTTTTGACAACAATCGACATTTTACAAAGCTTCGGGAACGTTCGGGAAAGTGTTTCTTTTTTTTCTTCAGATCTCGTGTGTTCATGCGAGATTTCTAGATCGGGGGTGGAACAGAATCTTTATGTGTGCGGCGTTGAGATCGTTGGAGCGCACCGATTCTTTCACTTTGAACGGATTCGGTTGACATTTGCAATGAAACGTCAACATCTTGAAACTTTTCTTTTCGGGAAAATGCACCAGTAGTGTGTCTCCTTTTTATTACTTGAAAATTGCAGAAGCGCAAATGTGGTTCGAACAGCCTGAAATTTACGGCGGCCGAGGCGAGACGAAAAACACACGAACACATAAAACGACAGCAAAGATCGCGCCACACAACGGAAGTCCACCGGACCACTAGGGGGCGCAACCTCCGGTCCTGTGAGACCAGAAGCACCGCAGGTATGTATCGGTAGTTACGACACTCCGATTTGTTTGCTCATGGGCCGTTCGTGCGCCGATTGCAACGCTATCCTCGAGTTTCTTTTCAAATACTTTAGGGGCGGGGTTTAGAATATGACTTATGTGTGTCATGTACGTGCAACACTCATTTGCTTAAGTTAACTCCACGAACGATTTCGAGACGCGCAAGGATTTTTTTAAAATTTTTTTTGACAAAGTGGTTGTCGGTGTCTAAGATTGTTTTTTTTTTTTTCACTTGGTTCTTACATTTAGAGTTGTTGTGTAAATGAACCCATTCGAGTCATTACAGAAGTAAACGATTCCAATGTTAAAATTTCATCAACTTGATATAAAACATTGTGTTCACATTGAAGAATGGCAAATCATTTATTTTTTCCTATCAGGCAAAAGTCGATGGTTACTGAAACAAAAACTCTTTCGACATTTTTTAAAAGCAAATCCCGTTATAGGCATTCTGTTTGTCTTTTTTTTTTCTTTTTTTTTTTTTAAATCGTCTAGTTCATTAGTAAGACCCTCGAATGAACCTTACAGGGTCCATAAATTATGTGAAGGAACTGCAGAGCTCTTTATGTGCCTTCACGAACACACAAACTGCAGACTTGTTGGCTTCTCTCAAATTAGGCCGCGTTAATGGGGTGGCGGATTGTAATTTTGAAGTTGCCGTATGCAGAAGCTCAGCGCTCTCTCAAGCGGTGCACGATACGGTGTGATTTTCAAAAGTGGTGTGGGGACGTAATAACACATAAATATCGCAGCTCGTTTTTTGGTAGCAGCCATCGTCACGTATGGTGCATCGGGGGGGGGAATGGGGTGAACCACTCAAAATCGACTCTTCCAAATTGTATCAAGGAAAGCCCAACTGCTACGGACCAACATTCACGATTAAATTTTACGAATTGAATATTTCCCCAACGGTTCCTTCCAGTCCAGGAGAAGCGCTGGCTAATAAGCAAAGTGACGGCGTCATAAAATAAAATATAATATAAAATATTCCCCAATCAGAATGTAACGAAGCACGCAGGGTTAATGACTGCCACGAGTGTTTCTATTGTAACGCAGTGTGTATTGGCCATTGGAGACTTGCAGTGGGACCCTCCCTCCCTAAGAGACCCCCCCCCCCCCCACCCATTGGCATTAAACACTTTAAGCACTGAGTGGACCCCAGTGAATAGATGGGTCTGTTCAGTGGTGGGTTAGGGGGGAGGTGATGGAGATCACTGACACTATCTATTCACTCACAAAACAAAAAAGTGAGAGAAATAAAGAGATTGGTGGAAAAAGAGAGGATCATTAACAGTCTTTTTGAATGCGGTGGGAGGTGGTGGGGGGGCAGAGGTGGGTAGTGACGCGTTACGTTTACTCCCTTACATTTAAGTTGAGTAACTTTTGGGAAAAATTCTACTTGTCGGAGTAGATTTGATGAAACATACCAACCAAATCAAAACGCTTGTCTTAACCCAAATTATCTCGCCCCCATTGAAATGAATGGAAATGCCATTCATCTGTTCTAGCCCCCCCCCTCCCAAAAAAAAAAAATAAAAAATAAAATGGCATACAGCAATGACATAATTAAATAGAATGAAGAAAAATTAAACAGTTTTTTTTACACTGCATCAATCGAATGGCCATTGTGCTGCTCCTTCTGGTGTGCCCGCCTTGGCCACCTGGGGGCAGTATAACAGACAGAAAGACATACTGTTTATTGAGATGGCTAACTCCTCCTCAGCTCATCAGTACGGCACTAATATGAGTCATTCTTTGCAGACAATAAAGACTATACGACAGTACTCTTATATTGTCTGTCTACATGTGTTGTTGCACATTCCTATTTTATATATATTTTTTTGTCTATTTGACGGCAAGTTGCTGATTTATTATTATATATTATTATTTGTAATGAGGTACTAGTTACTAAGTACTCGTGTAGTTCCCCAGTAACCTTTCTTGAGTACAGTTTTTTGGCGACTCATCCCACCTCTGCAGCTGTGTGTGCGTGTGTGTGAGACCGACTTATTGACACACTGACAGGTGTGATGTTCAATCTCTGCCGTTACTTTTGCTTGGAACCGTTGTTTGGAATGAAAAGAACTGCTTCTGTGACCACACACACACATTCAACTAGTTCAAATTCCCAATCTCCCTCCGAGGAGGGGGCTTCATTTGATTTATGTCAAGCCTCATCCGAGTTTCTGGAAGGGGCAGTTGGACGGCGCTCCGAGTCTGTCTGGCCAACTTTTACTTTGAGCGCTGACTCACGTCCAGACATGTCTGCCTCCGTGTTTGTTTGCTTGCCTCTTTCACCGCGAGCCACCTATTCACTCAGTAGACGGCGCAGTACACTGGGGGTGCATCTGTGTTGTATAAGGGACTATAATTAGGTGGTGATGCGACTGCGTAATGATAGTACACATGCGAGGTCACCGAACTGACCCTGGGAACCTGTCAGTCCTCGACTGATGAAAGAGGGAAGAGACCTGGGAAAGCTCTTCGTCCTTATCAGACCGGGAACACACACGCAGCCCACATATAAACACACACTCGTCACGTGAGCGTAGTTACGCACATGATGATCATGCTCTTCACAACAAAAGTGAAATGGCGAAATATTTTCATCTTCCCGTCTTTCAAATCCCGGAATTTTGTGCTCAGAAACAAAAGTAAGCGCTGTTGTACGCCACAACACTCGCAGCCTGGTCGTGGAGAATTTCAAATGTATACGGCATTCATCGAAAAGAAAACGTTTTTAAGTCGAGCCGTCTTTTCGGAAACCAATGATGGTGGACTCACACTGTCGGGACGGGAGGAGGAGGACAGGAAGGCCGAATGGTAGGAGGGCAGGAAGAAATGCGTGTGGATCACGTCGAAGCAACTCTGGAGAATAACACAGTGGGAGTGGAGTGGAGTGGAGGGGGAAGCGAGCTGGATTGTTATGCGCACTGCAACCCCCGTCACACCCTTTTGTTAAAAGTTGCAAGGCTCACGAGCGCGTGTATCAGGTGTGTGCGCGTGTGTAGTCGTGTAGATTTGAGGCGGCTTTCATCCGAAGCTCCAAATCTCATCCTCTGCCGTGCAGTTTCATTTACCCCCTATAGTGGAGCTCAGCAAGTACTTAGGCAGTATGGAAGTAGACGCAGCGCATGAATGAATGAATGAGTGTGTGTGTGTGTGTGTGAGGGGGGGGGCTGGGTTGGGGGGCTTTTTTTTTTTTTTTTTTACAATGCAGGAACCAATCTTGTAAAGAATGAGCCTGATCATTTCCTCCAACTTTTTTTTTCTGCACAATGACAGGGCTAATTTGACCCAGGAAACAGAAAAAATCATATACACAAGACTCCGCCAATGGTTTCCGCGGTTACAAAACAACAACAACAACAACAAAAGCAATACATTCTTAATAAACGTGTCACTTTTATTTATTTATTTATTTATTTTTGGCTATCTCAGGAGGATTTGTGTAAAGAGCGAGAAAGAATCTGGCAAGATTTCAGCAGACAAAGCTAATACATTTTCTTTGATGCCAAGTTTAAATTGTATTTATCAAGTTAAAAAGTCGCCTTTCAGCTCATGAAAATCTTCCTAGCCAACTGTTTGCATACATACAGTACTTTTTTTTTTTAACACTTCAATTATTAACGTGTAAGAAATAACAAAATTATAATGCATGAGGAAAATGGTTGTTTTTGGGGTGAAGTGTGTTTATATATATAAGTTTATAAGTGTGGCTACGGAAAGTATTCAGACCTCCTTCAAATTTTCAGTCTTTGTTATATTGCAGCCATTTGCGCAAATCATTGAAGTTCATTTTTTTCCCACATTAAGGTACACACAGCACCCTTATTGACAGAAAAAAAAATTTAATTGTTGGAATTTTTGCAGGTTTATTAAAAAAAGAAAAACTGACATATCCCACAGCCATAAGTATTCAGACCCTTTGCTCAGTATTTAGTAGAAGCCCCCTTTTGAGCTCATACAGCCATGAGTCTTTTTGGTTTTTCACACCTGGATTTGTGGATCCTCTGCCATTCCTCCTTGCAGTTCCTCTCCAGTTCTGTCAGGTCAGATGGTGAACGTTGGTGGGCAGCCATTTGCAGCTCTCTCCAGTGATGCTCAATTGGGTTTAAGTCAGGGCTCTGGCTGGGCCATTCAAGAACAGTCAGGGAGTAGTTCTGAAGCCACTCCTTCATTATTTTAGCTTGTTGCAAGGTGAACCTTCGGCCCAGTCAGAGGTCCTGAGCACTCTGGAGAAGGTTTTCCTCCAGGAGATCCCTGTACTTGGCCGCATTCATCTTTCCTTCCATTGCAACCAGTCTCCCTGTCCCTGCAGCTGAAAAACACCCCCACGGCATGATGCTGCCACCACCATGCTTTACTATTGGGACTGTATTGGACAGGTGATGAGCAGTGCCTGGTTTTCTCCACACATGCCACTTAGAATTAAGGCCAACAATTTCTATCTTGGTCTCATCAGACCAGAGAATCTTATTTCTCACCACCTTGGAGTCCTTCAGGTGTTTTTTAAATTTTTTTTTTAAGCAAACTCCGTGCGGGCTTTCATGTGTCTTGCACTGAGGAGAGGCTTCCGTCGGGCCACTCTGCCATGAAGCCCCGACAGGTGGAGGGCTGCAGTGATGGTTGACTTTCTAGAACGTTCTCCCATCTCCCGACTGCATCTCTGAGCTCAGCCACAGTGACCTTTGGGTTCTTCTTTACCTCTCTCACCAAGGCTCTTCTCCCCCGATTGCTCAGTTTGGCCAGACGGGTTCTGATTGTCCCAAACGTCTTCCATTTCAGGATTATGGAGGCCACTGTACTCTTAGGAATCTTAAATGCAGCTGAATTTTTTGTTTAACCTTGGCCCGATCTTTGCCTCGCCACAATTCTGTCTCTGAGCTCTTCAGGCAGTTCCTTTGAGCTCATGATTCTCATTTGCTCTGACATGCGCTGTGAGGTGCAAGGTCTTATATAGACAGTGGTGTGCCTTTCCTAATCAAGTCCAATCAGTAGAATCAAACACAGCTGGACTCCAATGAAGGTGTCGAAGCATCTCAAGCATGATCAGAAGAAATGGGCAGCACCTGATTTAAATATAAATAAGTGTCACAGCAAAGGGTCTGAATACTTATGGCTGTGTGATATTTCCGTTTTTCTTTTAATAAATCTGCAAAAATTTCAACAATTCAGTTTTTTTTCCTGTCAATATGGGGGGCTGTGTGTACACTAATGGGGGGGGGGGGACAAACTGAAATGATTTTACCAAATGGCTGCAATATACCAAAGAGTGAAAATTTTAAGGGGGTCTGAATACTTTACGTACCCACTGTGTCTGGCTTTTGCTTACATAAGAGAAGGAGTGCAACGGAAACAAACAAACAAAAATAAGACAAGATGAAACCCAGAGGAGAAGAGGAAGAGAAACGAGAAGAAGCACGAGCGAATCACACAGAAAGAGACGACGACGCACAAAGTATGGCGTTACGGCCATTTTTATATATATATTTTTTTTTCCCAGATGATATTTTTTTGTATTTTTTGTCAAATAGTTTTTCCATTTTATATATGTACGTATATATATGTACGATGATATCATAATAACATCTACCGGAAGATTGGGAGTCGTCTCTTTCCTTCGAGGAAATGTGGTGGAATTGGTCGTCGTGACCTTCGAACTGCTGAGTCACCTCACACGCACTGCTTTTATATCCACTGCTCACTCATATTGTTGACATGGTAACACATCCCTCTCAACTATGAGGGGGTCCTCCACACACACGCGCACACGCATATTGCCGATATATCGCCGGGCGTGCTGCCTGTGCCTTGCAGACCGCAGACAGAGTCCCTCAGTTCTCGTATTCCTTTTCAAGCATGTCATCAGAGGAAGCCGGGAAGTATCAGGGATTACGCCTATCTTCAGATAAAAAATCAGGCATCTTCTAAATGTGGATAAAAAAAAGTAATGTACAGGTTTGGATATCGACCAAAGCGACCGCAACACTAATGCGCAGATCGGATATGCGAGATTGACAATTAACACACGCTCGAGTGAAACTACAGCTAAATCATTGACAATCAAATACGGTCACAAATTGAGGGATACCTAGTTTTGAAAGCAGAAGTTACTGTCGACAGAAAATGCTTGCAATGTCTCAACGATGCTATTTGTTGTTATTATTTTATGAGAATTTGAGCAAGAATCATGGCAGTTGACACAGATGATTTGCTTTCGCGGGCCACATGAAATGACTCGGTGGGCCAGATTTGGTGCCCGGGCCTCGAGTTTGACACCTGCCCTCTAAATCAACAGCGACATTAAAAACAACAACAACAAAATCATGTTTTCAAAGCAAACAAATCTGCGGCGGGACCAGACAGGAGCGCAATACAAGCATTCCTGCAACAACTGATTGCAGGCAACTGGACTTGACCACGAATGTCAAGTGCGCATATGTGACTTCACGCAGGCCTGCGTGTGTGACAAAAGCGAGATAAAGCATCCAGATATAGGCTTTATTTAGCAGTTTAAGCCCTCCTCAGGCTGTTTGTCTCGAAAACGTGCCGCGAGTTCTAAAAAGAAGTGAGCAATAAATTGTTCCTTCTCCAAGTGTGTGCGAGCAAAAAAAAAAAAAAAAAAAAAAAGAATGAGGGGGTTCTGCCTGGAAAGGGGGGTGCAGGGGCCAAGGGTGGGGCTGAGCAAAGACCCATATGGTAAATCCCTTTGTGCCACTTTAGCAGACACACAGATTAACGTCATTTCGGTTTGTCATCCTCGAGGAAATGAGCGAAGACTCTAAAACATTTCGGACAGTTATTTCACTCGTCCACAAGGCGAGCGTGGGGTTTTGATACGACTCCATTTGATTTATACGGCACCGAATCACAACAGAAGGGTCAATATATCACGAAAAGACGCCTTGGAGACTCATTTCACCCAAAAAAGTTGAACTTTGCTATCAAACTTCATTGTATTAAAATAGATGTTATGCAGACAAAAGTGTTTTGGTCAAGGCAAACGCTTAAAGCAAAAAAAAATAAAAATAATAATAATAATAAAAATTGTCTGCAAGCGACAATGCTCGTGCAAACAGCAAAATATTTTGAGCTTGCTGACATTTGTTTTGGATCTTTCACGATAGCAGAGCGGACGGTTTAAGAGTGACAACACCCAACCACGCGCGTAACATCAGGCAAATTCCGAAAGCCAAGTGTCAATATTGAATATGTGTTTCTGCAACTAGCTACAGTTTCAGCCTGCATTGCAGAAAAAACTAAATGCTGGTCGTAATGTCACTGAAAAAAAAATAAAAATGCTTGTATGTTCTTTGTTGGCCAGCAGATGGGGGCAGAGTACAGCTTTACTCCTTTACTTGACTTGCTTATTTACTCACACGCACACACACACATACGCACGCACACACAGAGTAGAAGTGCTCACTTCTACTTTTTTTTTTTTTTTTTCTACAAAGACAATAAGAGTAAATCAGCACACTTTCCACAGTTCTAACACATTGTTGGACGCTTCAGTGACATTTGTGCGCGTTGTATGACCCCGCGCCACACGAACGCATTCATAATTCATGAGGCTCGTGCGGCGAAGCGGCTTGTTTCGCAGGGTAACCATGGAAACCCTGCGTTTGCTGATGGGAAAACGGCTGAGGGCGAGCGCTCAACCGAGCCATGAGCAAATCGTCTGCGTCCAGCGGGGCAGAAAACAAGCGGCACGCTCACGCATTTTGTGCACACGCGCGCGCGTGTGTGTGTGTTTGTGTTTTTTTTCCTTCAAGGTTTGCTCCTCCGCCGTACACGCAAACTGGATTGATGGGAGAAAACAATCCGAGCACCAAATGCCAACACTGGATTAGACCGGCCTCCGAAGTTTCAGACATGGCCAATGATGCTTCAGCAAAGCCAGGCACAACTTTCGCAATCAATGATTGATGAGACATGTCACAATTGCTCGCGAGCAAACACATTTGGACGCCAGGATCCCCTGCTTGACAATGAGCCACACCTCGTTCGTGTTGTACATTAACTTTCCACGCACGACCTCCCCGTGATCCCTCATCCTGCGCGTGTGTGTGTGTGTTTGGGGGACATAAAGGAGGGTTCTACTTCCAGATGTGTGGAACTCAGCAGACAGGCAGAGGGCCTGCACAGGAAATGGATCAGCGACTTGAGGGGTCCCTGACTAAGAGAGTGCAGACAGGTCATGGCGCAGTCACCATAAACAAACCAAGTTGTTTAGTCACTCTGACACACACACGATGACTCCAATTCGAATGGCGTTTTCCTCTGCAACGTCAGAACAAAGAGATTGCCGCACAAAAAGAATTGTCATTGTGAAGCATGATATGTAATATGTAAGGGCAAACTGGCTGGTTTGTGACCTCTCCATGAGTAGAGAGGGGCCTTTGTGTCGAACGGAGGAGAGCGTGCAGTCAAACGCGAGACAAAGCGGAAAATCCCGGATGACGCTGTTTCATGTCGACAGCTTGCATTGCGAGGGCGGAAAACGACGACGCTCGCACTGCCCTCCTTTTGCGATTGGCTGATCGGCAATGATTTCCCACCTTGGGCCTTTTACGTTTTCGAATATTTTTGGGGATTTTGATAATGCAAGTACTTTCTGGTGGCGTTACAGCTACGGCTTGCCGGGGCGATGTCTGCTCAGCCTCGCAAGCGAACGGCGCGGCGATTAAATCAAGTCATGCAACAGCAACCAGGACTGTGTTGCAACTGAATGTGGATAGGGGATGCATTTTTTTTTTTTTTTTGTGGTTGCCATGGAAATGTCAGTACATGGCCAGCTGTGGGATCTTAGCTGCAGGATCTCACAGAGCTTCGCACATACTCACAACGACAGCGAGCTAATGTGTGTGTGTGTGGTTTTTTTTCTTTTCTTTTGCAGTTGAGCAACACGGAAGAGCTGCAAGTTCACAAAGAAAAACCGTGTCCTTTGCCATTCAAGACAACACATGCTATACACCTTTTGATTAATGGCATTTCCCATGATTTGAGATACGAGCGTTTTGAGTTACGAGCGCGGCCGGGGAACAAATTGCATTTCGAGGCGCCATCTGGATTTCTACCTTCTCTATTTTTTTTTAATCAACTTACCTGATCCAACGTCATTGGAATTTGTAACTGGACGGCCAAACGAGTCTTTAGGTCACAACGAGACAAGAAAGTACAACTTACCCGTTCCTCAGCTCATCAATGTCCACATCATCTTCATCGTCCTCATTGGCGCTTTTCCCACCGAGGTCACTGTCGCTCAGGTAATCTCCTTTCAGCAGGGACGGATCCGAGTCGTCCAGATCTTCGATGAGGCGGATGCGGGAGGCGTGACTGAGCCGGAGGGCGAGGTCGGATTGGCCATTGACCGTAGATGGCGCGTCGCCCGCCTGGAGACGTGGGCTCGCTTGACCGTGGCGCCACGACAGCGGAGACGAGCGATTGGACTGACTGGAAATGGAAAACGCAGCAGCTTCATCACTGTCGTAGCACACGGTCCCCGCCAAACAGCTATAGAATGAGAAAGATGGCGTTCGAACCACTTTAGGCGATCAAATAAGGATGATGGTAAATGATAAAAATGATTTTTATTCCAAAAGGTCAATTTTGTAGCGTTGCTCTTGGCTACACTGTTCCTAGTATGTATGTGGAGGCTAATACTTGGATCAGACTACAAGACAAATATTGTCTTTCCCGATTGCACTATGTCAGACTCCTGCCATCAAATCTCGACAAATCTCGATACGGCTCATAAGCAGGCAACAAAATCTTACGTAGCCTAGCAACCGAGTGCTAGCACTAACGTTCGTACGTAAACACGTCGGCGTTCCGGCGTATCATGCGCTCGAGCTTCGGGGAACATTGGTTTGTGCACGTGAATAAATGTTGACGGCAACGTGCAAGTATATTGACGTAAAATGTGTAAACTTTAGCTTGACTTAGTACATCATTTTTAATAATTTGGATCGAGCTCAAGGGCGCAGAACTGCTGACGATGTCAAGTTTGCAGCGACAGCATCATCACCTGCATCGAAACGACTCTTAACAAGATACAGATTTAGCTCTGTGAAAAATGGAGAAATGAAAATCGGCGCAGGCTGCGGTAAAAGGATGCGACTGCTACACAATGTTTTGTCCATCAGAGGAAAGGTCAAATATTTGCACATAAATGGACAGGTTGTAGAATGCCTTTCGCGAGACGAAACAGCGATGCGCGGTTATTAGAGTTACAGTCTGGTATGAAAAGGAAAGAAAACGTATTCCAGCAGGGAAGCATCTGCTGATTTGCTCTTCTTCGTGTCGGGCGCTCCCACTGAACGGCTGACAGCGAGAGCGAGGATGCGTGACAGGTGAAACACGCACCCAAGGATCAAAACCTGCACACACGCTGACTTCCTTCACCCAAACCAGCCGTTGGGGGGGGAAGCAGATAAAGGGAGAGGAAATACATGCGCATAATCAAAGTATTAGCGTGCGTTTTTGTGAGTCGGGAGTCTGCAGGGGAGACTTTTGAAGGCAGCAAATCCCGCATCGCTTCTGCATACATTAAGCAGTGGGCGGTGTAAAATGACAAAAAATCAAAGGTATATTTGACAAGCGTGCTTAAAGGGAGTTAAGAACCACACCCAAAACCACCAACAGCAATCTGCATGTTCCAACTGAAAATGATTAAATTGTTGTGGGCATTATTATATATAGATATTTTATTTTCACTTTGCGTGCGTGTGTGACCTGTGGTTCAGCTGCACCCCTCTCAGGCTGGTCATGGTTTCCTCCAGGTTCTGTCGCAGGTCCAAAACATTTTGGACCGTCTTCTTCCTCTGGGATTCTGGGTCTGCAGCGGTGCACGCAAACAAACACAAAAGGGATATTTTTAGACACCAAAGGCCACACTGCAGCATTTCCTTTTTAACACCGACAACATCCATCCATTCGTTTCCTATACCGCTTATCCTCAATGGGGGTCGCAGATAATTTGGTGTTCGGCTAATCTAACAAGTTTGTTGTTGTTTTCTGTTTTGGAATATGGGGAGGGGGGGGGGGGCACAGGGAGAACATGCAAACTCCACACAGCCTGGATTCAAAGGAGAAGCGGAACGGAAGATGAATGAATGAATGAATAGGTAAAGCTTGAATGGCCGCTGTTGAAATAAGTCTGTCATCCATCCATCAGATGCACCAAAATTGCGTTAGATCGCATGCACCAAAAACTTAGACGTGGTCCCAGTAGGCGCAAGTTTAGACTTAGACTTTCTGGCACCAAACTCTTACTCCGCCAAGCGCATCTCCAAGGGCACACCCGCAAGTTAAAAAAAAAAGAAGTTTAATTTATTAATTAAATAATACATTCAAATATAAAACTGAATTATACTGAAAGGTTTTCTCATTGAAATGAATGGAAATGCCATTAGTCCATTTGTCTTCCCCAAAAACAACAAACGTTGTAATGTATACTGTATCTTAATGAGGAAATATTGTACTCCATACGATTGCACTACATACCATAATGACATCATTAATTGGAATTAAAAAGAATTCCTTTTCTTTGTGACACTGCATCAATTGAATGGCCATTGTGCTGCGCTTTCTGGAGTTCCCCGCCTTGGCCACAAGGGGGCAATTTAAGACAGATGAATATACTGGTCATTGAGACGTCTCAACTTATTCAGGTCATTATTACGCCACTAATATTAGTCATTCTTCGCAGATGATAAAGAATATATGACTGCGAGTACTTGTACATTGTCTTTTTACACGTGTTGCAGGGTTTGTGTTCATTCGGTCAACTGCCTGAAGGGTTATAGCACTGCAACAGATGCTAATTTGCATTAGCATTAAGCAGACCGAAAGGGTAACCTGTGTTTGCTTTTAATACACAAGGTGCAATTATCTGTTTTGTATGTTCATATTTGAAGTAAACTACAAGTGGGCGTGGCAATAAATAGCTCGAAGCCTCTTTTTGAAGAATTGTTGAGTATTTGCCAAAGTGCTGCTTGCTGGGAAGTGAGTTGAGTTCACCGCCACCATACAGTACTCGTCTTTCAAGTCTGTGCTCGCAAGTCAAAGCAAAACATCGTCTGCGCTGCTCGTATCTTGAAAAAATCAAATCAAATCGGAAGTCGAGTCACTCGTATCTCAAGGCACCACTGTATACTGTATATGGTACACTACCAGGAAAAAAGTTTGGACAGTTTTGAAACTTTTGACTGGTAACGTACATAGACACACGTAAACACACACAATCACTAATCCTAATTTGAGGATTTTTTATGGCTTTGTATTTGTGAGTCATGTAAAAGCTGTAATTGTTCCTCATGCAGCCATGTTGCTTCGCTAACTCGCCAATAGGAAAGTAACTCGTCTGTGACATATATATATATATATATATATATATATATATATATATATATATATATAT
This sequence comes from Phyllopteryx taeniolatus, assembly GCF_024500385.1. Lineage (NCBI taxonomy): Eukaryota > Metazoa > Chordata > Actinopteri > Syngnathiformes > Syngnathidae > Phyllopteryx > Phyllopteryx taeniolatus. Next base: position 1,802,509 of record NC_084502.1, read on the forward strand.
ATATATATATATATAAGTTCTGATTTGATCAATTGGATTGCGGCAGACGTATACAGAACCAAGCATACGTATAAATCACAGACACAATAAGCTAATCAAGCCGCCGTGACCTTTGCTCTCCATCGCTCTGGCGTGTAGTCATGTGTGTGACGGGGGATGGTGATAAAAGAGATGCAATGGAAAGATAGTGGACACTCAGTTCACCCACTTCAATAAACCATTTGAAGTGAATTTGAAGGGATGTTAGCACCGATTTGGTGCCTGGGATTTATGTTTCATAGTAATTATCGTCACAAAAAGCGCATTTTGATCCATGACTAAACACAAAAAAAAAAAAAAAGATCACTAAACACTAGTTCTTAACCAAGTGAGTCCAGATGGCGAGTGAGATGAAGGGGGGGCGGGGATGGGGGGGGGGGACAATTCTGGTGAACCGGGAGGCAAACTGCAACAGCTGCAGTGCAAACAAACACGGGTGGTGCGTATACTTGCACGCGCACACACGTCAACACACAGAGGAACACTTGGATCGCACCACTCAGGGTCAAGGATCGATTCCCCCAAAGGGAACATGGCCACTGACAATTGAGCAGGCATCCCCGAGGGGATGGACAGCTGGTTGAAGAAACGATGTGCGCCAAACGTTGTAGAGTAGGCTGGAGTTTTTCTTACAGTGCTGTAGAACCAAGTGCCAAGAAAAAAAATTTAACTCTCACAAATAAAAAAATAATAATAATAAATTACAAAAAAACCCTCTCACACAACAAAACAAAAACAAAAACGCGGATTCATACACGAAATGGTGTAAGAAATTCTTACACCACCCAAACACACACACGAAAAAAAAACCACCTACATACACCAAAACATCTCTCACACCACAAAAAAAAAAAAAATCATAAATAAGAAAATACAAATAATTGAATACACCCAGAAAAACTCTCACTCGCACGTACAAGTAAAAACTCTCAGACACAGAGGTGAATTTTTGGGCCTATACAGCAACTCATACATCTCAAGTGTCAGCATCCAAAAACTACGGAGCTTTTATTATAAACTTTATCTTCTATCAATTTTTAGTACAGCATGTGGATTGCAAACTCATTACATTGCCATTGCTCGGTCGCCACTGTAAATGAGAACTGGTTCTTAATTGACCTACCTGGTTAAATAAAGGTTAAATAAATAAAAACAACAAGAAATGAAACATGGTCAAATTAAAAAATAATAATAATAAAATAAATGAATGAAGTGTTGGCCATCTAAAGTAGGGACCGCTTGAGTTTAAAAATACTGCAAAAGAGCTCGAGGAAGGTTGAGTGGTACATCGTGCAAATTGGAAAGAGCCACATTTCATGGATTATTTCAGTTTGGACAAAAGCGTCAACAGAACAAAGAACCCCAAACACGCACACGCACGCACACGCAGGCATTAATTGGATGCTTTAAATGACCCTAAATGGGGATTTTGCTTAACACCGGCGTCCAATTGATTGGATGCGGTCTGGATAAGCGTGCGCGTGCTCGCGTGAGAGCGCACATGCGTAAAATGCTTCCTGGTGGTCCCAGCTGGGGTATTTGGGATGGTGACGCCGGGGGGATTACGAATGCAAATATCCTCGTCAGCTCCCCAGGGGTGCGCATGAATCACACTCATCTTGTTCAAGCACGTGTGTTACAGCTTGAGTGCAAAAAAAAAAAAAAAAAAAACCCCCCCAAAAAAATGCCTCACTGGCCTCATTTGTTTTTATTCACACTAGTTAACATTTACCTATTCATCTCAATAGTCATTTCATCATCATTTCATCGTCATTTCGTATGCAGTTTAATTGAGATAATTTAGTTGACGGGAGATATGATGCTTCAGTTAAGAATTGAAATGTCAAGACAGGATTTCAGCATACTTTGGAGTGGTGCAAATGGATTGTAAGGTAAAGTAGATGACGTGCGGGGGGGGGGGGGACTGCTACGAAACTGCTGTGTACTGGTTTTGCTCCCCTGGGTCACTTGTCTCTTCTCTCCATTAGCGAGATAGAAACTCCCCAAAGGGAGACTAATGCTTCTGGCCTTGACGAGGTCTTAGTGCAGTTGTGCCTGCATCCTTTCCTGACTGTGGAGTCACTCACCGGTGAGAGCGGCTGTTTTGCGGAATACGAATGAGGATTTGAATAATGGCGCCTGTTCCTATTCTTTCCTCTTCCTTGTTTGGTCCACATTGGCGCACATATGTTTCTGTCACGAGAATCTCCTCAGGCTACACAACCATGATATAAATGATAGATTGGTGTGGTTGAGCTTTGCTGATGCTGCACAATAAGGCACATATGCCTTCATTTATTTCATTTTTGTTCTTGTTGTTTTATTTAACGTAGTTGCGCACTTCTTAAGGACAGTTGAGAGGTAAATAGTCATGACAGCATTTGGCAGTCTTGGCAAGTGGCCTACAGGAGTCAAACATAGAGGAAGTGTGAAGGCCCCTTGTGACAAATTGTTATTCTTCACCTTACATACAATTGTCAACGTCGGTTATATGGTTTTCCGGCTTGTAGTGAAGACAGACCAGTTAAAATAGAACGTTCATATTTGCAGTATATATATATATACACACACACAATGTCCCATCTCCTGGTAAGCTCTAAACTAATTGACTGAGACAATTGTTTTTACAATACATCATCAAATGGTCATTCTTTATCTTGCTTTGCATGATTGCTCAGCCTTATTCGCTCTTCCCCTTTCCACCACCACCACCATCATCATCATCATCATCATCACCATCATCTTTCTGGTGACGTCAGTTTGCAAAACAGGAAGCATTGCAACATGTCGTTGTTCCTGCACATCTGGACCAAGTGGACACGCACACGTACACAAATATAAACCGTTTCGCCAGGACGGTGCTAAATATCCCAACCGTGTAAGATCACGTGACACATCAGTGCCTCTTTGTTATGCGGTATTCTGTATTAATGTTGCAAAACCACATGTATAATAACTTGACTTACAAAAAAAATGGGGACCTGGTGATACCATTGATATAAAACTCTATGATCTATGAGAAAAGAACTTTGGTACTCATCAGTGGCCATAAATATTTCAGATCAGTTGGCCAATGCACACCAACTCACAGCACGCTACTGCACCGTTACTCCCGGAGAGCCTGTACTCGGATAACAACGCAACATGCCAACCGTCCTTTGGCAACAACACTCTGTGACAGATGAAAAGCATCGAAAGCTTATAGAGTTTAGCGCAAAGATAAGACCGTCATTCAGACGTGGCACCGAATGCTGGACCCAACGCAAACATGGGCACGGAAATGCAAGCGCAACAGCTCCTTAACCTCCGCCCTATCTGCTTAGAAATCTGTCAGTCTTCGAGAGGAAGATGAGCTGAAGAAAGGAGGCCGACGTCTCAGCCCTTCGCCAACTCAACGAAGCTTTCAAACCCAAAGGTGTGATTTGATTGTTGACCCGCAATGGACGATGACTGCTGTGAAGAAAAAAAAAAAAACTTTTATGATGCGTAGTACGTTTTAATTGAGTCATTATTTAACCAAAGTTGCAGTGTTAATGTAAAACGTCTTCAGTAATAAACCCAACGGCAATGTATGTTAATGTTGGTCAGCATGTGCGTACTTTAAGAGACAAATATTTTTTGAGGTGATAGTGTATAAAGTTTGAGAATCCATGCGCTGAAAAAAAAAACTGAAAGAAATGCGCCAAAGCAAAAGGTGACGGCCTGACCACTGACACGTGTGACATCGACGAGCGCACTGTCATAAGATTTGAGTGTGTGTGTGGAAGAGTTTCCCTGCCGCAGATCGAGCATCCGGTCACAATGAACACTTTCATCTGAGAGCCATCATAAGAGAAATACACAAATAGAACGGAATACAAAGTATTCGTCACAAGGTGGCCTACATAACAGTCTTCATGCCGCTATCACTCACGCAATTCAGATCATTATATCAGCTCACGTCAATATGCCTAAACTGCCCAGTAACAAAATGTACAGAGACCAAAATACATAAGAGGGAGTCATGTGTTTCGATGACGTAATGATATGTAACAAAAGGGCTTCCATTGTTTTCAGACTATTTTCCAACATATAACATTGGGTGGGAGCAAGAAACGCTCGTATTTGCTCTATTTTGCTAGTCTACAACGTGGCGGCACTGTGACCGACTGTTTAGCACATCTGCCTCACCGCCTGCGTGTGGTTTGCATGTTCTCCCCGTGCCTGTGTGGGTTTTCTCCAGGCACTCCGCTTACCTCCCACATCCCAAAAACATGCATGGTAGGTTAATTGAAGACTCCAAATTGAATGCGAATGGTTGTTTGTTTACATGTGCCCTGCGATTGGTTGGCGACCAGTTCAGGGTGGACCCCGCCTCTCGCCCGGAGGCAGCTGGGACATGCTCCAAGCACACCCGCGATCCGCGTGAGGATAAGTGGTGTGGAAAATGAATATATATAATGGATGTACTGCATATGTATGTGTTGTGCAAGAGCTGATGAGACAAAAACAAGAGGTGCTCTAATATAATTTGGGTGGAGGATGGCAGGAAGTAGACAGCACTAATGCAATGGCTCCAACATTAAGTCCTTAGCGAATCACCATTGCTAGATGCGCACAAACCCTGGGAGAAATCATATCATGATGCATGGATTCGTATTGTTAGTGGTCACCATTATGATCCCGTTGATGCAATACCTTCTATGTATGGCATAAATATCTGCTCTCCTGTCTGAGCGGCGACAGAACGCTGCATCCCATAAACGATCATCGTAGTTGAGTGCTACCTCCTCGACGAGGCGATGACTGCCCTGAATGTGGCACGTGGCGAAGACGCACTCAGCACGAAGAGTACAATGAGGAGTGAGAGAACGCGAGACTGGAAGTGGCCCACGCTGAAGTGGTTTTTGAAACAATTCCTCTGAAGTGTTCATTGTTCTCCGGAGAGCTGCCGAAGGATGCTGGAGGGACCATCGCGTGCGCAAAGACGCCCGCATATACACACTGTCACATTGTGAAATAACAAACACATTGCTATTCAAGGCGACCTTTAAGGACGCGTGTGTCGCTTCGTCGTCTTTTACTGTGTTCTGTGGTCATGGGCTCAGCCAACAGTGAAATTACACACGTACAAATGGCACTTCTGATCTTTAACCTAAATCTACAGTATCTGCTCTATCTGATCCTTCATGAAGTAAAACTCCCCATGAACCCAAATCTCAATCCAAACAGACGTCCTTTAGGTTTTAATTTGTAATGCACTTTAAACTTGATGGCCTTTTCCAGGATCATAGATCTGTGATTAGTGCAATGGAGGCTGAATCTTTTCATTATCTTGATGCAAAGACTAATCTGCGTGCTTGCTACAGTCTTAGAATAGATCCCCTCATGCGAGGAAAGGCCAATGCTTGAGGGATTGCTCTCTCTCATACAAACAAACACACACACACACACACACACACACACAGACATACCTTATTATCTGTGCTGGATGGGACCTGAAGGTGTCGTTAAAGGAGGACATCTGAGGTTCAAATGCTTTTGAACCTAAGCAACCCAGCAGCCTGTGCAACATTCTAAACAGGGTGCGGTCCTGTAATTAATTTGATTTGTGAGGTTTATTAAACAAAATGGGTAAAGCAATCAATTAGCCTCTAATGTGTGTGCGTGTGTGTGTGTATGTGTGTACTTGATATTTTGAATGTCATGCTGCATTTCTGAGGATGACCACTCCTAAATCCAAAGCTGCTGCTCATGGATGGACCACAAATCAATTTCAGTAATTCTCTATATCCAATTAACAAAAATCTCTTAATCACTCATTGATGGAACTGCCCTATTGTCCCTATTAGTGAAAAACTGATACTAATCTGAAACCTCTTCTCATGATGAAGCAGGCCTGAACTGAAAATTTCATTAACTGTTTGAGGCTTTTCAGTCAGCGCATGCAGAGCACTTGGTGTATATCTAGTACATCCTGCGGCCGTTTTTTATGCACGTCCTCTGAATAAAAGCCATTTTCATTGCTTACTTCCGCTTCTGTTCTAGTGTAGCGACTGACTGAAGGTGACCTGACAATTAGAGTGGGAGCACATCTGGCTGGCAAAACCGCTAAGCAATCGCTAGTGCCAACTTGACAATGACCAGGAGACCACCGGTGCTGCTGGGCTTGTGACTACTGAGTGGGACAGAAAACTGCAGGGTGATTGAAAAGTAACTCCCTATTTACAAACACTGTAATTTCTCGTGTGTAATACGCACCCCCAAAGTTGACCTCAAAATTCTGAAAAACGCTTCTACCTATGTATAATGCATTTTTACAATGCCTGATTTTGCTTCTACCCATATGATCAAAACATGAAGTATTATCTGTATTTTGTTAGTTTTTTCAAAGCACATTATTTGAACACATAATCCATTTTTTTATTTACTTGCTCTTATTTTGAAATTCACAGCCCTACTTTTATTTAGTAAATGAGAAAACACACAGTTGTGCTCATATGTTTGATTACCCAGGCAGAAGTTGTAAGATGGGTACAATTCTTTCAAGAAAACATGAAGGACCAGGCGAAACACATTTTATTTTATTTTAATGGGATTCAAATTAAACTGTCAACGGTTTTCAGAAAAGCATTATCATTAAACAAAACATAACCACAAATAAATTAAGGATGGTTGTTGTTCAGTCATCAGTCATCTTGAAAAAAAAAAACAATATTTCACAAATTCTGCCAGGGTATGTAAACTTATGAGCACAACTGTACATATATGCAGTCATACGTACCCCTGTCATATTGGAATGAAAGTGGAGGCTACACTTTTTTTATAACCACTAGGTGGCGGTGGCATTTTAGAATGAAAGAGTACAGCTTTTTCATAACCACTAGATGACGGCATACATTTATAAAACTGAATTAGAAATAAAACTCCATGCAATACACTTTATTCTCATGTTCATTTCTTGTAAGAATTATAGTTCAGAAATAAATTACAAGTACTTAAAAATAGGGAGTTACTTTTCAATCGCCCGGTATATGACATACTCATACATCCGTTTAAAAAGTATGCAATTACTACAATACTTCATTATTTTAATGTCCGCGAAAGCCGGGATATTTATATGTTAATCTTTGATGAGGGATACTGTTTTGGTCAATTCTCTCAAGTGGTTTAACAAATCTGGATTGGACCTCGGCGGTGTCCTACATTATATTTGCCGACTGCTAAAGGCTGATCTCGAAAGGACATTGTCACATTGCATACTGCTAGCTGTCACCAAACAAGATGGAACCCATTTCAACGCCAGAAGCAAACAGGAAACGGCTAACGGGCTGCGGTCAAGTTAGAGTTAAGATTATCCTGACATAACGCAGAACAGCAAGCATCCATTTCATAAGAGGCAAATGAGAAAGCGGGATGAGGAGAGCAGAGAAACGGCATATGATGCATCTTCCTATATGACAGAGCATGCAGAGCCAAAACCAATTAGCTGCAAGTCCCAATGGAAACGGGGATATGATAAAAGATGAGCCGCAAACAACAGGGCAAGTCACGATTGGCCTCTCCTGAAGGCAGACGTGGAAACTCATGAGCGTCTTCACACACTTCACCCACACACCTGCTGTGCTTTGTGTGACAAAATAATCTGCAGACCAAAAAGCCTCTGTCTGTCTCTGTGGATAGATTGGAAAAAGTGGCATTTTTCATGATTTGACGACCCTACTTTTGTACAGGAATTCTTTCATGCAAACATCTGACACTTCATGTTACACTCTGTCCCTCCTTTGAAATGCTCGTCCTCTCCCGACCTGGCTTTCAGGCGACGAGGTGTGGCCAGCGACATCAAAACTAGGATTGTGAGTACAAGCAAACTCCATCCCCGAGCAATACTACGCCTGTGCACAACAGGTACGCACAGACCGCAGGGGGGTAAGGTGACACAAGCCGGGAATTTGGGCCTGCGAAGGAAGAGAATTTTGATGATATCAAAAACAAACGATTGCATGATATCAAATTTGAATATCCGTTTCCACTGCTATTTCCTTCACTCTTGGCAAAATGAGTGTACATCCCTCATCTCTCCTCCTTAACGTTGCCCGCGGTAACAGGGGGGAGGAGGAGGCGTCGGGGCTGGTAGGTAGATGGTGACCATCTGTCCGTAGCCTGGAGCTCAATGGACGTAAAGGGGAGGTTGAAGGTCAGACAGGAGGGCGGAGAGGACGTGGTACTGGGCTAAATACGTAGCGCGCTTTGACTCACGCAATATGCTGCCGTTTTATTTCCCTTTTGACAACGCCCACTCTCCGCACGTCCCACTCGCTTTGAGCATGAATGGCCAATTTGGGATGGAACAACGGAAACGTATCTAAACACGGATATACGTTCAAATGCTATCATTTGTGTATTTGTGAAACGTTGGCAGTGTGTCAGATCAGAACCAATGTCTCCATTGCTAGCTCATGAATCAACAACGACAACAAAAAGCAATGCGAACCTTCCGGAAAAGCTTAGCTCAGCCAGGCCACATTGATTGATTACATTGATGTAACCATCCATACGACATTTGACTGTTTTACAGTCACAGCCAATTTGACCAGTTTGTTTACATTATTTAACATCGAGCAGTCACTCCCATTTTGTGTGCACAACAGCACTTCAGAACAACAACAACAAAAATCAATGAGAAAATACACAATATTTATGGACCTATTTATAAACATGTCCTAACCTAAGCGATGCGGGTCTCATGCTTGACCCCGTGCAAAGCAGGCCGAGAAAAAAGTGCACTCACCGAGCATTTGGCTGAACAGCAGCTGCTCCAAGTCCCCCAGAACTGTCACCACTAATTCAGGGTCCACCTTCAAAAAAGCCTTATCGTCTTGTCCTTCTACCACCTTCCCGTCTTTAATGTTCTCACATCTTCCCTTCTCCCCAAGTTTTGCGTCATTATCGCCAGTCCCGCCAGCTCCATTAGCCTTAACTGGGGCATCATCAAGGTCTGGTCCTGGACTCTGGTGTGCGTCAGAGCTCTTGCTAATGGGCTTGACCTCGGCAAAAGGTCCCCGTGGTTTTCCAGGGGCTGGGATTCGGCTCACCTTGCCCAAACTTGATGTCACCCCTTGGGAACTGAACGGTTTGGGCTTCCCTTGGAAGAGGGACTGTTCTGACTTTGAAAGTGTTCTGGAAAGTGACGTTTTACCACTTACAGCCTGACCCGTCTTGGTTTGCCCTCCTGTGTTGGTGCCAGCACCAGGCTGGCCAGAATCATCATTCCACCTGGGAGTCTGGTACAGGTGCAACTTTTTCTCAGCATCAGTGAGCACAGCCAAGTTGCTAAGTGATCGCTGCTTTCGTAGCTTGGATGGATTTGAGACCGGAATCGGGATGGATCCAGTCGTTGGCCGGTAGACCTTCAGCTCTGACCTGGAGGGACGTGGAGGTCCCTGGGGCAGAGCAGATGGCTTGACCGGGGGCTTCCTTGAGGCCATGGACTGGGATGAAGAATCCTTGCCAGAAGTCCTGAGGTCCAGCTCCCTTGGCTTTGCTGTCATGCTAATATTAGCCACATTAGCCTCCAGAATCCCTCCCGCAGAGAGCCAAACAACAGGGGCATGCTCGGATATACACACAGGCAGACCGAAATAAATGGTGGGAAAGACGGGAGAATGAGAATGGTTTGCTGTCTCTATGGAAGCACACCGGACAAGCCAGATTCCCTTTCGTTGAAAATGACAAACGTATCAGCGGCAGTTCGGTTGACTCACATCTTACAATCCGTGGCTGTGCGGATCTTTGTCCAGGCTCTAAATTCACCTCCTCCAACAGCAGCTCACATGTGACAATGGAGCTGCCGGAACAAAACGCAGCGCTCACTGGCCGTCCCGCCTGTCTGCACCTCCTGCATCCCCTCCTGCTCGTGAGGCAGGCAGCGGCCAACTGACAGGAGAAGCAGTCGCAACAGTAGCAACACCCCC